>NC_083576.1:5288120-5355620 GCF_027579695.1 Neoarius graeffei | reverse complement strand
GACAACTTTTTAATCATATTTTTCCTAAATTGATTTTCATTATGGACCATTTTTTTTCTTTGTTTGTGGCCCTGATGAAAGAGAAAGAAAGAATGGATGAATGAAAGAGGTTTCTATCCAATCAAGGTCTCAGCTGTTTCTAAAAATTAAATAAATAAAAAGTCAGGAATGTTTCTCGATGTCCGACGCTGTCTGCAAACTGCTGTGCAAAATTGTTTAAAATCCTGTATTAAATAAAAAATCAAATCAAATAAATGAGTATTTGGTGCGTTGTTCTGGAGAAGCTGCTCGGTTCTTCTCTCACTCCCGTCTCTGCGGGTGAAGAACATTCCTGTGACTCTGATGTGTTTACGCAGAAAATTTCAAATCTCAAGGACTTGAACCCCATGAACATTTCCCTAACTGCAGACTGTCCATCAAAAGCGAGCCCTCAGCATCTCGCCTGCGTATGAAGTCGCCGTGTGTCCCGTTAACTCATCTGCTTTATTCCTTGAATTCTTAATTAAACCCTGACGAGCTTCACGTGCCAGAGCCACGTGTCCACACCCACAGGCCGCAATTAAAACTCCCGCCTGCTGAGAGAGATTAATGTGAGTCGAGGTCAGATATAATGGATTCCATTTTAGGGGAAATGAGATATGAATCCGTGGCCGCGCTCCTCTCTGCCTCGCTGCATTAAGTTCAGTTCTGCGAGAATGGAGCCCAATTGGACCTTTTTAATGCGCTGGAAAACGTTTTGTGCTTTTTCCCTCCTTCAGCAGTTTTAATTAGAGGCACGTGTCCGTTATTCTGAGACGAGACGCTGAATCTTAATCAGCTCTGACCTCGGCAGTGCAGGGAAAGAAGATTTCAACAGGAATTAAAGCTGTATCAAAGGAATGGATGTTCGTCATTAACATACAGGCCACGCCTCCTTTAATGGGACTCACACGCACAGAGGCCATGCCTCCTTCCCTTAGACTGAGACACAGAAGCCACACCTCCTAAACTGAGACTGATAGGTACAGAGACCACACCTCCCTCATCAACACTGACAGGTAGAGAGGCCACACCTCTTAAATTGAGATTGGTACAGGGACCACGCCTCCTTCACTAACACTGACAGGTAGAGAGGCCACACCTCAAATTGAGATTGGTACAGAGGCCACACCTCCTAAATTGAGATTGGTACAGAGGCCACACCTCCTCAATTAAGACTGACAGGTACAGAGACCACACCTCCCTCAATAATGACAGGTAGAGAGGCCACACCTTTTAAATTGAGATTGGTACACAGGCCACACCTCCTCAACTGAGACGGACAGGTACAGAGACCACGCCTCCCTCATCAACACTGACAGGTAGAGACGCCACACCTCTTAAATTGAGATTGGTACAGAGACCACACCTCCTCAATTGAGACTGACAGGTACAGGGACCACGCCTCCTTCACTAACACTGACAGGTAGAGAGGCCACACCTCAAATTGAGATTGGTACAGAGGCCACACCTCCTAAATTGAGATTGGTACACAGGCCACACCTCCTCAATTGAGACTGACAGGTACAGAGACCACACCTCCCTCAATAATGACAGGTAGAGAGGCCACACCTCTTAAATTGAGATTGGTACACAGGCCACACCTCCTCAACTGAGACTGACAGGTACAGAGACCACGCCTCCCTCATCAACACTGACAGGTAGAGAAGCCACACCTCTTAAATTGAGATTGGTACAGAGGCCACACCTCCTCAATTGAGACTGACAGGTACAGAGGCCACACCTCCTCAATTGAGACTGACAGGTACAGGGACCACACCTCCTTCACTAACACTGACAGGTAGAGAGGCCATACCTCAAATTGAGATTGGTACAGAGGCCACACCTCCTAAATTGAGACTGACAGGTGCAGAGACCACGCCTTCTTCACTAACACTGACAGGTAGAGAGGCCACACCTCTTAAATTGAGATTGGTACAGACGCCACACCTCCTAAACTGAGACTGACAGGTATAGGGGCCACACCTCTTCAACTGAGATTAGTAAAGAAGCCACCTCCTTCACCAACACTCACAGGTACAGAGGCCACACCTCCACAGAGACCACACCTCCTAAATTCAGACTGGTACAGAGGCCACAACTCTTAAATTGAGATTGGTACAGAGGCCACACCTCCTTCACCAACACTCAAAGGTACAGAGACCACACCTCCTAAATTGAGACTGGGACAGAGGCCACACCTCCTTCCAAGACTCACAGATACAGAGGCCACACCTCCTAAATTGAGACTTGTACAGAGGCGACACCTCTTTCACCAACACTCAAAGGTACAGAGACCACACCTCCAAAATTGAGACTGACAGGTACAGAGGCCACACCTCTTCAACTGAGATTGGTACACCTCCTTCACCAACACTCAAAGGTACAGAGGCCACACCTCCTAAATTGAGACTGACATTGTATAGAGGCCACACCTCCTACAGTGAGACTGATACAGAGGCCACACCTCCTTTACTACAACTCATAGGTACAGAGGTCACGTCTACTTGACTGTGACTAAGACACACACGCCTAAGACTCACAGGTACAGAGGCCATGCCTCCTTCACTAAGACTCACAGGTACAGAGGCCACGCCTCCTTCACTAAGACTCACAGGTACAGAGGCCATGCTTCGTTGACCGCAACTGAATCACACACAGGCCACGCCTCCTTCACCAGGCACATAATGTTTAAACCTCTAGTTCACAGTTTTAACATTTATTAACAGTTTAAAAAAAAAGAAGTTTATAACATTATAATAAATACAGCATATTTAATTTATTCATGAATTATTAATGAAAATAAAGAAAATAAAATAAAACACAAAGGAGTCTGTTAAAGATTACAGTATACACTTGTCAGTTTATTGGTCACCTTCAACAGTAAGGTGTGTGTGTGTGTGTGTGTGTGTGTGTGTGTGTGTGTGTGTGTGTGTGTGTGTTGAACCTTCCATATTTGGCCTCTCACTTTAAAACAGACTTTTTTTTGGCTACAATAACACAGAAATACCATGTATTCCAATCTAGATTATTACTTCTTTTTTTTTTTTTTACATGAATATTTGATGAATATCCAAAAGTGTAAAAGGATGGGTGTGTGAAGTGTGGAGATAAGGCCTTCCGTCATCAAACGTCGACTTCCCAGGACGGATGAATTCCCGGCACACTAAAGCGCATATGGAGAGCACACTTTCCAAAAAATAAAAAATAAATAAAATAAACATTAAAAAAGGATAATTATATATATAGATAGATTTATAGATATAGATTTATATTTATTTTTGAAGCTTAAAAGAGTACAGTTGAGACTTCTCACACGTGATATAACCTACGCAATATCTGAAAGAGTACAATTTAGGCCACGGCTCTCCAAAAAAAACAAAAAAACAAAAAAATAAACAAAAACAAAACAAACAAACAAAACGGAGGACAGCTCCGCTCGGTACGCTGCTTTCTGAAAAACAAACAAACAAAAAAAAATGTACAGATTTTGGGAAAAACAACTGACCGCACACGCACACATGCACGCCCACGTACGAAATAGAAAAAACAGTCATGTCTAAAAGAGTAATATTGCATTTGTAATGCACACAGTTTCCTGTACAGTTGGCTTCCCGGTGGTGTGTGTGTGTGTGTGTGTGTGTGTGTGTGAGAGAGAGAGAGAGTGTACAAACATCTAAAGGGCTCGTTGAATATCTCTGTTGTTTTTTTCTCGTTTGTACAGTAGTGCTGTAAACAGGCACACGCAGGATCCAAGAGAAGCGATTGTCCATCATCATCATCATCAGCATCAGCGTCCTCTTCCTCCGGTCCAGACGTGTGTGAATTGTTTAAATCCGTCTCAGTCCTGCTGAGAAGTGTGTTGTCTGTCTTTGCGTCCAGGTGTTTCTCCTGAAATTCGGTTTCCGTCTGTGTCTCTTTCAGGCCTGGGGGCTGCGGCTGCGCCCCGTACACACACTTCAGGAAATAGAGTCTGACTCGATGCTTGAAACATGATGCTCTTTTTCTCTGTCAGTTGGACCGATTGTGCAAAAATCACGCCGTCTCTGGGATGTCCACGCGGAACGAGCTAACAAATCCTTTTCCGCGCTGCGAAAGGAGAAAACGTGTTTAGATTACCAGACAAAACATGTCAAAGTATTCTAAAACATATCATCTGCAATCAACTTCAAAAAAAAAAAGGGCTAGGAGCATAAAATATTTCCTTCAAATATAAAAACACAATGAATATGTATGAATATGCAAATTACAGACTCCTCCCATGCTCCTCAGCTAGGTTCCTCTGACGAAGCTAGCTCAGATTTCAAAAACATTTTGAGATCATTACGACACATCGTGCCATTATAGGAAACTAACTAACTCATGTTAACGCATATTTATTTTTAATTCACAACATTTATATTTACATTTAATGTTTTAACGCAAAAAAAAGTTAGTTTCTGTTACCATTTCACTATAAAGAGTTGACTAGCCTGTTTTTTTCCCCCCTCTTTTGATGTTAATCAGTCTTTGGAGGGAAAAAAGATGTTTCTTGTCACAAAAACTGCTGTAAAAGTGAACGCTGGCACCTTTCTGTTTATCCAGCATTAAAGGGGAACTGAAGTCATTTTTAAACTTGCTTTATTTCTTAATTAACATGTTATTCAATTACGTTTTCGGTTTTAGTAACCTTATATTGTGACTCGTATTGGCAACTAATTGCAATTAAATATTATACTTATTGGCCTACACTGTAAATGCAAATATTCAAATTAATTAGAAATGATTAGTGAATCAAACTTAGAAATCATCAACCTGTTGTCAACACTAATATTAAATAAATAACTGCTAATTTCAAGTTGGAGAACACGCTTAACTTAGTGTACTCCACTTCAGTTAAATTAGAAAATATAATTTATTGTCCCAGAGTCCTTTGGGCGTTGTGTTTAGACATGCGCAGACCTGCCCCATCTACGCGCGGTCTTTTCAGCACATGCACCAGGATTAACAAAAGTGGAACATGTTTCCAGAGCCTTAAATGATGCGTTGTTTAGCATTTAAAATAAATGTTAATTGCAAAGTAAATCCAATGTGTTCACCATTCATTTTGTTTGGGGGCTCATTACCTTGTATTGTGTGTTTTTTTTTTTTTTTATTAAATTAGCATGTGTCCTATTGTCTTTCGCAAAACTCTTTGGTCAAGAAAATTAAAGTTAAATTGGCCTCAATATGAAGGATGAGTAAAACTAGAGAATTAAGCTTTCACAATTCATGAATATTAAGTTAAATTTATGAAAAAAGATATCTGAAAGCCATTGATTTGAGTACTGTAAACTTAAAATAAATGTTAATGTAATCAAAATTATATAAGATGAGTACTGCAAACTCAAAATAAATAAGTTAATGTAATCAAACTAATCTAAGTTAATTTGAGTACTGCAAACTCACAAAAAATAAGTTAACCCAATCTAATTTATCTAAATCAACATAAATGACTTTTTTTGAGGCAACGACTTTGCATATTTTTTTTAAGTAAAGTCAACTTATTATATTTTACAGTGTATTCGGTTTTTAGCCGTGTTGAATTTAGTTCGTTTGGTCCACGGCAGGCGTCGCTTATCCGCGCGATCTTCACGAGACTTGTGCGAGACTTCAAAACGTGAAGAAGTGTCAGCCAGGCGTCAGTGCCGCCATTTTGAAAACTGTTCTCCAAACGAAATATTGCACAAAAACGAGTTTAAATGACGATTACTGCCTACTTTTTTCAAACTTTTCCTGATTACTCTCAAAAAAACCCAAAACTTCCATCTTGATTACATCAGCATTCGAAAGAGGGCGCGCGCGTCTTTTGACAACCCCTGTGTCCGAAATCGCTCCCTACTCACTATGTAGGGCACTGTATAGTGAAGACGCCATTTTGTAGTGCTGTCCGAAACCTTAGTGAGGATTATTTACACCCTATATGGTGCACTCAAAGTATCCCATAATGCATCATGAAAAGTAGTGTACAACGATGGTCACTAACCAAAGCGATATATCCCATCATGCATTGCGGTCGCGCTGAAAGAAATCACATTAAAATTCTGAAATGTGATTTAATAAAAGGCAGCGGCAAAGAAGAAAGAAAGTATTCAGCCTTGATTTAAAAGAACTGAAAGCTGCAGGTACTGTGTATTGATTAATGTGGGAAATGCGCTCAGTATAATATGGATTTATCACAAAAACACACGCATGGATTTATTATTTTGAAACCCACCAGCCGACTGATCCGGCACGTTTTAATTCTATGACAGTAATGACGTAAATACCAGCGCGACGGAGGAGTGTCCGAAAGCGTTTTTACATTTTACCAATGAGCTCATTATATAGTCCTCTATATAGTAATTCCCTCTATAGGGAGTAGTGAACGAGTGAGCGATTTCGGACACAGGGAACGTTGGCAGATGTTGGCCACTTTGATTTCCGCTGTAGTCCTACGATGTCTCGCACAGGTCTCAACGAATCTCGTTTATGGCCATCGCTTTGACATATGGACTGATATATTACAGAGCATATTTCAAACACTCATAACTTGCTATAGCAGCGACAAAATAGCGATCAAACATGCGTTCCGATATTTAATAAAATGAGAGAAATCGCATTTTGATAATAAAAAATTTGCCTTCAGTTCCCCGTTCTTTTTCAGTAATTTGTTCTACACTACAGGAGCTCTTCTGTGGGATTGGACCATACTGTATGTGCTTGCCTTTGTGCCCCATATGAATCAATCAATGAGCCTTGGACACCCATGACCCTGTTACCGGTTCACCGGTTGTCCTTCGGATCCTTGGACCACTTTTGTTCGGTACTAACCACTGCACACCGGGAACGCCCCACAAGATGTGGCATTTTGTTCGTTGCTCAGTCAGACCCAGTCATCTCACCATCACAATTTGTCAGTCGCTCAGATCCTTACGCTCGCACATCTTTCCTGCTTCCAACACATCAACTTCAAGAACTGACTGTTCTCTTTCTTGCTGCCGAATATATCGTACCCCTTGAGAAGCGTCATTTTTAACTCCTTATTAACCTCGCTTGCTCGGTCTTTACAGGAAAATATCAGACCAAGAAAAGTTGACAGCTCTCTACAAAAAGACCTCGGTCTGATATTTCTCTGTAAAGACCGAGCAAGCAAGGTTAATAAGGAGTTTATTACCTGGCTTTTTTTTAATTTCTAAGATTAAAATTGATTCTTATTATAATGAGGCGTGACACGGCTTTCAGTCACGTCATATTTGTAACGTAGTTGAGTCACGCAGGCAGAATAAATGGCAAGCGGTTTCGAAACTGAATTTCTGTTAGCGGTTAGCGGTTTCTGAATGCTCTTCATTGTTCATTTCGTGAATACTAACTCATCAACTCTTGTTTGTCTTTTGGCCGTTTTGGATTCCATTTTGATTTCCAATTATGTTTTTTTTTGTCGTTTTTGAAAGCCGGTGCCTTGGAAAGAAAGTCTGTGATCATCCACGGGTATTACAGGAAAATTCTGCCCGCCGAGGAACCAATCAGAGCACACGATTTTACCGGAAGTACCGTAGCTCGTGCCATATAATAAAATGAGACATCAATGATCAATATGATTCCCTTCACCTGTCAGTGTTTTTAATGTCATGGCTGATCGGCGTGTTCATGTCAACGTAGCCTCGGATTTCCATCAAGCGAAAACGTTAGAAAGATTCGCATCGATGATGCTCATGATCGTGTGATGTCATTACTCATTTTTCTCCCATTTGATCTATTTTTTTTATCTTTTTTCTTTATGGAAGTAACCAGACTTTCAAAATGTTTTTTTTTTTTTTTCCCACAGTGCTACTCAATTATGGATTCTGATTGGTCATTCAAGTCACAGGTTTATATTAACCCTTTGATGCAAAACATATGCACACCCCTTCTAATGCACAACATGGGTCAAAAATGACCCGCATTCATTTTCCGGGTTATTTCATGCTGGCTGAGTTTTTCTTCGCTCTATCTTTTGAAATCAATTTATTTTATGATTGAATATTCCAAGTATTCTTTAAATATCTTGTTTTTAATTACCACAAATCAATAATTTAATTTTTTCTTTCCTACTTTATGAACAAAAATACTTTTTATATTACTACACATGGGTCATCCAAGTGTGGTTTAAAATTAAATGTCTTAATACTATAATAATAATAATTTGTTTCAAGTAATTACTTTAGCAGTGAATGGGGCCAGTTATTTATTTATTAACTATGTCGTTAGCTAAGCCGACTACAATAAAATTAGCTAACTAAAGTAGAATATGTCGACAGCTCGGTAGCTAATAGTAACTTTCTGACAAGTAATCGACTCACTCTCAAGGGAACCTAAACATCATCAATTTTTTTCTAAGGTAATGTTAGAACAATTGAAAAACATTACTTGCATGTATGAGATGGGCAAAGGGTGCCGTGCTGAGCTGTGAAATGTCTGACACAAGCACAATTAATGCATGCGGGTCGGTTCTGACCCATGTGTGTAAACTTGATGTAGAATTACAAAAGCTGTGCTTGTTCATAACTTAAGAAAGGAAAAATAAAAATGATGATTTGTGCTAAACAAAAACAAGATATTTACTGCATATTTGGAAAAGTAAATGACAAAATGAATTTATTTCAAAAGTATATCATAGAAACACTCAGCCGTACATGAAATAACCTGGAAAATGAATGCAGGTCGTTTTTGACCCATGTTGTGCATTAGAAGGGTAGTGATACAAAAAGGGTTTTTATTCAAAAAGTAAGAAAGGAAAAAATAAAATAAGGATGTATGATGATCAAAAACAAGTTAATTGAGGAACACCTTGAATACTGAATGATGGAATTAATTTATTGCAAAGATATAGAAGATAAAAACTCAGCCGGGTCACTTTTGACCCATGTTTTGCATCAAAGGGTTAAACCTTGAGTTATCGTTTCTATAGTAACCGAAATAATTGTTTCGGAGGGACTTCTGTGGTTGGTAGAAGAGAGCAACTGGACTTGCTTGAAAAGTCTTGAAGACGTTTCGGCTCTCGTCCGAAAGGCATCCTCAGTTCTGTCTGTCTCTGTTCAGTGCTGGTCGCTCCAGGTCGACAAAAATGAACGATCCTCTCTGGCCAAGATGTCCGCCAGTTTTCCGGAAGTCCTTCCATACTCCCGCACCAGTCGAAGGGAACTCATCCCAAAGTGCGTAGAAACATATCTGTGAAGATACTCAGTTGTCCAGGTACATAGTAATCTGTGGTTGGTAGAAGAGAGCAACTGGACTTGCTTGAAAAGTCTGAGTATCTTCACAGATATGTTTCTACGCACTTTGGGATGAGTTCCCTTCGACTGGTGCGGGAGTATGGGAGGACTTCCGGAAAACTGGCGGACATCTTGGCCAGAGAGGATCGTTCATTTTTGTCGACCTGGAGCGACCATCACTGAACAGAGACAGACAGAACTGAGGAAGCCTTTCGGACGAGAGGCGAAACGTCTTCAAGACTTTTCAAGCAAGTCCAGTTGCTCTCTTCTACCAACCACAGATTACTATGTACCTGGACGACTGAGTATCTTCACAGATATGTTCGGAGGGACTTGTACAGAAGACGCTCCACTAACGCTACGTTCACACTGCAAGGCTTAATGCTCAATTCCGATTTTTTTGTGAAATCCGATTTTTTTGTGAGGTCGTTCACATTAACAAATATATGCGACTTGTACGTGATCCTCAGTATGAACAAAAAGCGACCTAAAAGTGTTCCGCATGCACATTGCAGGATACGACGACGTCACACGCAGTGAGCATGGCCAGTGTTTACGGAAGTAAAACCGCCCGGTTGCGGTATGACCCATCCAATCTAGCTTGAATAGCTGCATCCCCCCAAATGGAAATCAGCTCCCTAACCTCTGCGTCCTTCCATTGAGAAGATTCAGAACCTTCACAGCCCGAAGCGTCCCTCGCATTGATGTCATGCGCAGGGGCGCAGATACGTTTTTTGAACTGGGGGGGACAAAAAACTGGGGGGGGCAAAGCTGCCAGCAAACCAACCCCAACCCCGATATGCCTGTCAAACTTGTTGTTAGTAACCATAGCAACCAAGCTCGAGCTCGCAACCTGTGCAGTCTGCGCAGCTCAACCAACCGAATATCAGTCTTTGTTTTGTTTTATGTGAATTGTTGCAACTATGTATACACTGCTGTGCACCTCAATAAACCGAATGGTAATTAGTCTTTTGATTTTTCCGTGAGGTTTGCCTTATGCAAAGAAAGACAGCATAGACGTTTTTTCCTCCCTATAAGTAGGGGGGACCGAACGAGGTGAATTTAAATATGACTCGTCCCACCCTCTATCTGCGCCCGTGATTATGCGCCATGTTGTTGTAACTTTTTTGAGAGACCCGCCGCCTACTTCAGCGCAGAATAGTGACGTTTGTGGCTTGTTGATGACGTGTAAGTCGGATGAATGCGACCTGGCGGTTCAGACTGAAGTCGCATATGAAAAGAGCGGATAGGAATCGGAATTAGCACCACATATCCAAACGGCCTGGGTCGGATTTGAAAAAATCGGATCTGTGTCGTTCATATTGTCAATAAAAGATCGGATACAGGTCACATATGGGCGAAAAGATCGGATTTGAGTCACTTCAGCCTGCAGTGTGAACGTAGCCTAAATCAGATTAAAAAAGTGTCCCGTCGTTGATACGGTGTCTTTTCTATCAGGAGATGTTTATTTAACAATTACGGAAGGAGTCTCCAGTGTGAGCGAAAGTTGTGTCAGGAAATCAAAATACGTTTTTGTCTTATTAACTTTAAGAAAAGGGGGGACAAAGAACAAGAGAGGGACGACTGGATAAAAATCCGTTTGGACTATAATGTAACGAGAGAAAAGAAATGATCCAGAAACGTCCGGTGCTCATTACGGATCACCAAAGCGTTTGGCTGAGAGAGAGCTGAGACGCGCCGGTGCTGTGAAGACGTTGAGGAAATTTGCTCCTGGTTTGAATATGTTTACGTCATTAAAGTCATTTTGGTTCAGAAAACTTCTCAGAACATTTGCCTGAAGGAATTCTCTGTTTTATTACACAGCGTGTTTATTTTTAATAAAACTGAAGTACATTTTGTCTTTCACTGATAAACACAACGTCTTTGATATCAGCCTCGATTCAGTGATTTTATAAAACTGAGGCTCTGTGTATTTCTCACACACACACACACACACACACACACACACACACACACACACATCCTATTTGTCTTCGTCTCTTCATCCTACATGAATCTGTTTACACTCTTTTGTAAAGTGAACAAGACGAAACACAAAGCCTCGGGTGATCAGGTAGGACGGCTACGCACAAGTCACGTGGACCGGCTGCTGACACGCCCGACCCGTCTCCTGTCCATCTCCACGTCACACAACTGTCTCCATGTTTCAGTTTGTTTTCTTTTATTTAATTTCTTTGCTTATATGCAAACATAATATACATTTCTTCTACGTGGTTATTTTGAGAACAGACCATCTTGAGTGTCTCTGTCTCCGTCTGCTCTCACTCTCTCCACTTTACTCTTACCTACGGGTAAAAGGATGATCTTTCTCCAGTTTCTTCTTTCAAAAGAGGAAGAGAAAACCCCTTTCATGCTTTTGCTCTTCAAAGAGACGCATCCCTAAAGCGAACTATAATGCATTACACACAAAGAAAATCCGCCCACGAACATTTTCCCAGAGTTAAAAAAAAAAAAAAGACTTTCATTTCAAAACACACACAAAAAAAAATGAGTTGAGTCGTTAGTGTTAAATTAATAATGTATTGATACGTATATTATAAATATGTGAATATGACATGGATTATAAATACTTGTGCGAAACTAGAACATTCTTCAGAGTCAGTGAGTTGAGAGATCTGTTTCACGTTCACCGGGATGGAGAACGATGTGGTGGAGTGGAGGCATGTGCTGATTATTGTTTCAGCAAAATATTGCGATGCATAATTTATAAACAATATAGATACATACAAAAATGCTTTCATATCTTATGAATAATATCCCTGGGATACAGACAGTGTTTACAGTATAAACTGCTGGATTACGCCTGAGATCGTTTTTTTGTTTTACATTTTTTAAAATAAAAGGATTAGTAATTATTTTTTGGAGACAGAACTTTCTTGAACCGTCGCTTATTATTCAGTTACACGGCTAAAGCCATATTTTTCGTGAAGTCCAATAAATTATTCAGTAACTGCAGGGAGATTCAGAGTAAATGTGTGTATTTTTGAGAATAATCCACTGACAGATCTTGAATGTTCAATAGGTAAAAATAAATTAATTAATTAATTAATAATAATACAACTGGGCAGCACGGTGGTGTAGTGGTTAGTGCTGTCGCCTCACAGCAAGAAGGTCCGGGTTCGAGCCCCGTGGCCGGCGAGGGCCTTTCTGTGTGGAGTTTGCATGTTCTCCCCGTGTCCACATGGGTTTCCTCCGGGTGCTCCGGTTTCCCCCACAGTCCAAAGACATGCAGGTTAGGTTAACTGGTGACTCTAAATTGAGTGTAGGTGTGAATGTGAGTGTGAATGGTTGTCTGTGTCTATGTGTCAGCCCTGTGATGACCTGGCGACTTGTCCAGGGTGTACCCCGCCTTTCGCCCGTAGTCAGCTGGGATAGGCTCCAGCTCACCTGCGACCCTGTGGAACAGGATAAAGCGGCTAGAGATAATGAGATGAGATGAGATGAGATAATACAACCTTAAACCAGAGTATTGAAAAAAATACCTTTAAACTGGAGGATTAAAAAATAAACCTTCAAACAGAGGCTAAAAAAAAAAAAAAACACAAGACCAACCAAAAAAAAAAAACAACCTTCAACCAGAATATTAAAAAAAAAAAAAAAAACCTTAAACTAGCGGATTAAAAAAAAACAACAACAAAAAAAATTAAACTATAGACCCCTTCGCAGTAAACGTCATTCATACGTAAGCGGAAATTGCGCGCGCAGCCTGGACCCAAAAAAGACTCAGAAATGCCTAGTTGTTGTGTTGTCGGGTGTCAGAATCGTAGCAGTGATGGGGTTAAAATGTTCAGAATTCCAGCAGGATCTCACCCATTCCAAAAAAATCGCCGACGTCTATGGCTACAAGCCATCAAACGTGTAGACTGGGATGAAAGCACCATCAAGAATGCGCGGGTTTGCAGCGCCCACTTCATCACAGGTAAGATCAGGCTATTTATTAAATCTTTCTTTTTTATTCTTTCTAGTCTTCGTTTATTGATGTAGCAAAATACTTTGGTAACGTTTGTCTGATTAGCTGGGTCATAGTTACACAATGTAATGAATATTGTTAGCATGTTAGCTTAGCTTTGCATGCAATTGTGTTTGTAGGAGAGGTCTCGCTTGACTCAAGCAGTCCAGATTTTGTGCCATCGTTATTTGTGTATGCCGAAAATCACAATTTTAAAGCAGGGATGGAAAGGTAAAATTGTGTGCCCTCACTCTAAATGCCAACTTACGTTGACTGCTCTAACCTAGCTCCCGCCCCGTTCAGTTTCATTTCTGCTCTCTGCCTCTCGCTTTTTACGCAGCTCTGATTTCTCTTAGCTGCACTCTTTACACTGTCATTCCTTTCATGCCATCACCTCCTGCAAATTGCTGTTTAGTGTTGGTATTTGCTGTTGTAGCTAAAGCCACATTGCCATCACATCACTGGCATAATTTGATTAAAACAAAATGAATGTCCCATTGTTAATCAAGTTGTACATGCCCGCACATAACATAATCATATGCGTCTAAAGACTTGTAGGCACGAAGTTTTTCGTGGGTGTACACTGAAGTCTTGTCAATAAGGTACGAGTATATATCTGGCCATTGTATACCAGGGAACTTACTAACATCGTCCGTCCACTCTTTAATTAAATACAGATCTGGTAGGCGATGTCCACTTGTTAGAGTTAACTTATTTATGTAGCATTCTCGATCTTGTAACGACAATTGTTTTGCATAATCTGACAGCTCATAATGCCGGTCTATGGGCAGCGCCATTGTTTCTGAGTCCAGGCTGCGCGCGCATCCTGGCAACGGGCGGTTTGTTTACAAACATGCGAAGGGGTCTATAGGATAAAAAAAAAAAAAAACAACCTTAAACCAGAAGATTTAAAAAAAAAAAAAACTTAAACGAGAGTATGAAAAAACAAAAACAAAAAAACCTTAAACCAGAGGATTAAAAAAGAAGAAATTACACCAGAGGTTTTGAAAAAAAAAAAAAACAACAAAAACAAACAAACAAACAAACAAAAACCCTTAAACCAGAGTATTTAAATAAATAAATAAATAAATACAGAACAATAATAATTAATGAATATGTATGGAGAAAAATAGGTGTAGTGGGTCACACTTGTACTCGATTTCATGAAATAAATTCTCATTTAGTCAATTTTTTGGAAGTGAGTCCACATTAAAAAAAGAATAAATAAATTGAAAATAAAATACACCTTTACTTACTTACTTACTTACTTAATTAATTAATTAATTAATTAATATTTTTTTTAACCATTCAAGTGTAAATCATCTACTAAGGTATTTAAATATTATTTTTAAATAATACTTTTAATATATATTTTTTCCTTTTCATCATGCTCTGCAAATTTGCTACAATTCAAACGAATCAATCCATATAAAAATGTACTAAAATTAAGGTTAGGGGTGGAGTTAGGGGAGGGGTTAAGGGCGGAGTTAGGGGTGCAGTTAGAGTTCATATGTTTTTTGGTTTTTTTACAACTGGATTTGTTTAGATGTTGACGTGAATATTCACCGAGCGAACACGACTAATGGGCATCCAGACAAAAGAAGCATATTTTAAATTTATTTCACAAATGAAAGAATTAATAAATGGACATTCATTTCATGTCATTTTTAGTTCATTAGTTTGAGTCAGTTTGAGTTAGCATTAAAGCAGAAGTACTTTCCATGACACTGCTTCGTTTTTTATAGTTTTATGGACATTTTATTTCTTTTAACTGAATCCTGTAAAGTCGATCGGATGTCTGTGTATGTTTCTGTACTGTCTGTGATTTCTCTGTGGTCTCTTTATTTATTTTTATCACTAAAAATAACTGTCAGTTATTTTGAATAAAAGCATCTGACGAAATGTAGGACTGTAACATAAAGACCAAAATGTCCATCGTGTTTTGGCAAAGTGTCTGTGTTCCTGAGACTCATTTAGGAGGCGGTGTAAGGAAATGTGTCTTTGTTGTTTTGTCTAAATTTGAATAAACATCCCAAGTATCATTGTGGAAGACGACGATGGATTCGTGTGTTTGTTTACTGAAGAGGCTGCGTCTCAAAGCTTCAGTGTATTAACTGAAAGAGCTTCAGGGAACATGATGATGATGATGATGATGATGTGAAACGGTCGTGATCTGGTATAAAAGCAGCACATGCCTACTGCAGAGATGAAGAGATGGATGGATGTGATGAAGGAGGGAAGGAGGGAGGGAGTGCAGGCAAGGAAGGAAAATCGAACAGCACTTCACGCCAGAGGTTACAGGAGGAGCTCCGTGTGACTAAATTTAGCACTGAGCAGGTCGGATAGAGGGAAGGAAAGGAAGAGAGGAAGAGTGAGAGAGAACGAGTGGGCGCTCTGCCTGTTCTCGGATACTCACACAGATAGTTGGCTTTGTAAGGCGTGCGCGAGTTAGACAGGAGCGCATGGAGCTCTCTGGTGTCTAGCGTGGAGGCTTGGAGGTGCTGTTGGTGTTGGTATGTGTGGAGCGGCTCTTTGCCGAACGTGGAGAATGACTGATCGCCCGTGAACGCGTCACCCTCAAATACCTCAGAGTCGGGCACGGCGTCCATGCCAGGCACATGCAGGTTGCTGCGGTAGTCGGCGCCCTGCCGAGACTCGGTGGGCACGAAGCTGGGCATCCAGCAGCGGTCTGAGTGGCCCAGCGCCTTACACTCCTCCGTGCAGTTCGAAAATAGATCCGCTCCTGCAGGAACAGAGAGGAAAGGTCAGGAAAACTCATCAGGAAGTGAACAAAGCAAGGTGCTACATGGACAGTCCGGTTCGTCAACATCGCTGCATCAAGTTTCAATGAAATTTGCACAGTTTTACAGTTCACATGCAATCCATCATCCATCCACCTGGACGTGTTTATTTAACTCCTTCACCACAAACCTGATCTCGCTGAAACACAGGCAGCAATCTGTAGCCAAATATATTTACACACATTTATTTATTTATCAATCACCATGATCCAGCCATTCAAATTGGCTCCTTTTATAAATAATAATATACTCATTTAATATTTATTGGAGCGAAACGGCTTTTATTCCTGAACTCACAGCACTCGTCTCTATTCAAAAAAAAAAAAGTCATCAGATCCAATTTAATGTTAAAACACAATCTTAAATGTTGCTTTGGTAACAGTAAGTTTCGACAGCAGTAACAAAAAAAAAAAAAAAACCCTGGGTGAACTTCACAGACAGCGGAGTCCATTTTGCGAAACATGGCGTGAATAAATCAAGCCCCCCCCCCCCCCCCCCCCCCCCCAAAAAAAAAAACACAACTCTAATAAGCTCTGTAATTGTATTTATTTATTTAGTAAAATAAATAAATAAATAAATAAATAAATAGCAAAATAGCAGCAAGATAAACTTGTGATAAAACTTCCAGCTTTTTGCAACAATTCCACTGTCAAGCTTTGGGAGGCGGAGCCAAGTGGGCTGAAGTGATAGGCAACTAAAAATGATTTTGATGGGGAAAATAAAAAACAAAAAACCTTCCAGTTTTACAAAATGGCTGCCATCATAACCCGCACGCATATATATCTCATCTCATTATCTGTAGCCACTTTATCCTGTTCTACAGGGTCGCAGGCGAGCTGGAGCCTATCCCAGCTGACTACGGGCGAAAGGCGGGGTTCACCCTGGACAAGTCGCCAGGTCATCACAGGGCTGACACATAGACATAGACAACCATTCACACTCACATTCACACCTACGCTCAATTTAGAGTCACCAGTTAACCTAACCTGCATGTCTTTGGACTGTGGGGGAAACCGGAGCACCCGGAGGAAACCCACGCGGACACGGGGAGAACATGCAAACTCCGCACAGAAAGGCCCTCGCTGGCCACGGGGCTCGAACCCGGACCTTCTTGCTGTGAGGTGACAGCGCTAACCACTACACCACTGTGCCGCCCTGCGCATATATGTATATGATATATATTAGGGTGCATCAGTTGCTGCCCCCTAAAAATGAAAAGTTCCTCCGATCATGATGCATTTTTGTTTTTATGTTCCTTTTGGTAAGAAAACACACTGGGTGAAATATTTTGACAAAATTCAAAAGTTTAATGGTGGCACCAGGAGCTCAAAGTTATGGAAAAAGCTGCTATTTTATGACTTTTATGACAAAATTTTGATCACTTTTCATGAAACATTATGGCACCTTATAGAGTATACCAAATATCATAGATACACATTTTTAGTCCATATTCTAAATATATTATCAAGCACAGTTTGAGTTTTAGCTGTTCATTGAATCATTCTTCAACTACTTTTAAACAATACAAATGTATTATGAATCACATTAATGCTTCTCAATCCCTTGCAAAGGTTCTTAACATGATCTCTGGGTCTCAAGAAATCACCAACATTGTGATTCAAACCTTACGCGAAAACATCAAATAAGCGTTTTTGGCAAAAAATGAACCTCATGGTTAGCCTAGTAAACTAGACCCACCCCGCCTAGCGGCCAAAAATATTTTGCCTAGCGAGTGGGTCTAGCCTCGCACCATATAAACAAAAACACCCCGAGCATCAAATCGTGCCCGCCAATCACAACGCAAGGTTTTTGTTTGAATTCTTTGGGCGGGCTTTTGCAGGAGTGACGACAAAGCTGCGCGACGCTGGAGAAAGCGCAACAGGAAAGATGGCTACGGCTAGTGAACAGCGCGCGTTTGACTCCGCTTTGGAATCAGTTTTAGAAGAATTAGACTTGGAGTTTTCGTTGAAACATGAGCAGGAAGAGGCTCTCCGCTCATTCCTTTTCAAGAAGGACGTTTTCGCTGTTTTTGCCGACCGGCTATGGCAAAAGTCTGATCTACCAGCTGGCTCCGCTCGTAGCCAAAAGGATGGGGCTAGTTTGTGCAGTACGAAGAATTAATAAACAGCTTTGAAACATGACTTTTTGATTGTTTCTTATTTTCCCGTTATTTTAAATTTAAGGGAAATTATTTCACCAAAACACCACTAATAAAAGCTCTCAAAAACAGTTTTAAGCAAACCCTTGAAAACACTTGGGAAAAAAATGAGTGTATGTGGTACAGACTCCAAACTTGTGGTCATCATCTCCAAACTTCTTAATATCTAGAACCTGTTTATTATTAATACGCATTTTGAAAAATTATTTAATTTCAAGGTCTCCCCCACTGCTTTCTGTCGCTCTGACTACGTCACAGTCACTGTTGCGTTGATTGGTCAGAGCGTTGGCCTATACGCACAGAGACAGTTTGAAAGACAGCGGTTTGTTCCTCCCACACCCTTCGGAAATGTCTACGGATCGAGGCCAGACTAAATATTCACATTTAGTCTGGCTTGCCAGGCTACCTCATGGTGCCACCATTAGACTTTTGAATATGGTCAAAAAAATTTTACAGGATGTCTTTACTGGTGAAAAGGAACACCCAGACAGATTTTATGAAAGTGAGGGCAATTGATGCACCCTAATATTAATATATATATATATATATATGGGGCGGCACGGTGGTGTAGTGGTTAGCGCTGTCGCCTCACAGCAAGAAGGTTCTGGGTTCGAGCCCCGTGGCCGGCGAGGGGCCTTTCTGTGCGGAGTTTGCATGTTCTCCCCGTGTCCGCGTGGGTTTCCTCCGGGTGCTCCGGTTTCCCCCACAGTCCAAAGACATGCAGGTTAGGTTAACTGGTGACTCTAAATTGAGCGTAGGTGTGAATGTGAGTGTGAATGGTTGTCTGTGTCTATGTGTCAGCCCTGTGATGACCTGGCGACTTGTCCAGGGTGTACCCCGCCTTTCGCCCGTAGTCAGCTGGGATAGGCTCCAGCTTGCCTGCGACCCTGTAGAACAGGATAAAGCGGCTAGAGATAATGAGATGATATATATACACACACACACTGTACATGATCATTGTATGAGTATTGTGGGGTTTTTTGTTGTTATTTGTTTATTTTGTTCTTTTTTGTCTTTCTGGTCATTCTTGGATTTTTCTTTCTCCTCTCTTTATGGGGGGTTTTCTATATCTTTTTTTATCTTGCCTTCCTTCTTGTAGCCTCCAAGAAAAACAAACAAACAATGTATCCCCATTTCCAGATTCTAGTATATGATTTTAATCGCATATCATCGAATAACTCAGAGGGAAATATTTACAAATTTGTGATTTTAATGTTCAATTTTATTTGATTGAATATTCAAATATTTAGGCTGATTGACTAAATTTGTAAAGTGAAGATCAGAACAAGTGATACGTTTAATCCTGTAAACATTATTAATCCGTTACATTTGGAAACCGTAATTATGGAAGGAGTCTCCAGTGTCAGCGCTTGGTCAAAATCAGAAGAAAAGGTGTAATGTTAATGTTTTAAACGTTAATGGAGTGGAACCCAGTGTTTTCTTCTGTTCTGCTGTCGCATGCTGAGATGCTTTTCTGCTCACCACGGTTGTACAGAGTGATTATATGAGTTACGATATCCTTCCTGAAAAAAAAAAGCATGAACCACGTCAAATCTGTCCATTTCCCTCTGACCCTCTCTTATCAACAAGGCGTTTTGTTTTTTCCACCCACAGAACTGTCGCTCACTCACTCAGTGTTTTTTGTTTTCCGCACCATTCTGTGTAGAGACTGTTGTGTGTGAAAACCCCAGGAGGAGATCAGCAGTTTCTGAAATACTCAAACCAAAAATACTCATCTGGCTCAAACCAACACCCATACCGCAGTGAAGGAAAGAAAGAAAGAAAGCCACACTTCACTGTGAGATCACGATTTCTCCCGTTCTGATATTTGAACTTCATGAACGTTAACTGAAGCTCTTGATTCGTGTCCGCAATTAAAATGTTAACAAAGGAAGCTGCGATAAGATACGTGACAACAGGAGCAAATGTATTCCAGGGCTGTTCCACAGCATTGAACCCATCATGTCGTTCCAGAACAGCTCACTATTGTGGTGTAAGAGGGATAAAACACCTCAGAACATGCTGTAAAAGGAAAATAATCCGATCATGATCCGATCATTCCACTTCACTTCATCACACCTCATTTCCTGTTGCTGATTATTTTCCGATTACCGAACATCAGTGTTTATTTCTCCTTTGTCAGGTTTATCTTTAGTGACAGAACATTTCCTCTGGACTAGAAATGGGATGTGTAATTTATTTTCTTTTCTCGTTCTTCCGGTAATCTGTAATCTGAGATCAGAGCTGTGAAAAGAAACTGGAAACATAAGTCATTAAAGCGGACAATTAGGGAGTGAAGCTTTAGAGAATCGAATCATTTGGGTCGGTCAATTTATCGTGTCTTATTGTGTAACTGATATTATTCTATCCACATTCACTGGATATGAGCAATCGTGTACTCTGATTGATTGGCTACTCTACTACTAGGATATCAGCTCATATACGGTGAGTAAAGAAAAACAAAATGGCGGAGCGTGTTGGTGAACCAACCAAGGATGAAATAAAAACTACTCGAAAACAAAATCGCAAAAAATACAAAAAAACTAGCAACAAAATATGGAATGAAAGTATTTGATGGTAAGAACGCATCTTTTTATTTAATTTTTCAAGAATTATTATTATTATTATTATTATCACATTTTTCACAAATTGCTCCTGTCATTTCGTCGGTTTGTTTACATTTGTCATTTTTAAGCATTAAAATTTTTGGTTTTTTTTTTAGACTGGTTCAAAAGCTCGAAGAAGTTTGAAAATTACAGAACTGAAATGTCCAAGGAAGAATTAAATAAATGTCTAAAGCTGTTCTATACCTCGGCACGACAGTGAGTCGGAACTTTCTACACAAAAACAACACTAAAGTCAATTCAAGCAGCCGTCGGTAGGTTTTTAAGAAGTCCGCCAGAGCGGAAATGATTTTGTCGGACGTTTTATATAAAGTTTTTAGTTATCGAATTTGCAAAAAATAAAAATGCTCTGTTTTTCAGAATCCAGTGAATGTGGTTATAACAAAACAGTTATTCCACTCAATCTTGTCATACGTGGCTTATAAGCAACTCGGAGCGACGCGCCTCGTCGGCGATCAGCTCATGTACGACTCGATTTCGTGGAATAACTGTTAATTAGCTGCTTTTACTAAATGCACGTGTGTGTCTTTTGTGGCGCCAAAGAAAATCACATCACAAAGGCAAGAACCAGAAACCAACAGATTTGTTTAGGAACAAATTGTCACTCTGTTTATCTGTGAATTTTACACCCAGCCATGATATTCATCAGCTTCCTGCAGAGATATCAGAGAATCGCATACGATAATGTGACAAAACACAGCAGCTCCTCATCAGACTGTGAGTAGATTTCATTTGGATTCTTATCGACTCGGATACAGGCGGGACTCGTCACGTCCTCGCCGACGTGCCCCATGCTTCTTCTTACGCTAATTTTTATATATATATATATATATATATATATATATATATATATATATATATATATATAAATTTGAGAATTAGAAACCTGATGAAATGTAATGCCAGTCGTTCAATTTGAGTGTACTTAAAGCCGTGAGCATGAAATTGCTTGGACGCTGCAGGCTCTGAGGAGGAATGCCAGGGTCGACTTCTGCTCCGTTTCCTTTTCTGCACTGATTTAATACGTCGAATTACCTTGATCAAAGCGTGTGAGGACACACACACACACACACACACACTGAGCTGAACATTCCTTTTTTTATTCTGTCTGTTTGAGATCAAAGCTATGTAGAAAAGCAGGGATGTCAGTAACACCCCCCCACCCCACCCTGTTCTGCTCCGACACGCCTTCAGCTCGCAGACTGAACAAATACAGCAAGCTTCATGTCCCTGACGCAAAGCAGACTCCGCCTGTCACACTTCAGCACATCACTCGGGCAGAACGAAAGGAGGCTTGTTGTTGTTTTTATTTATTTATTTTTATTTATTTTTTATTTCAAGGCGTTTTGCTTCGCAGATAAATCAGAGACGCTGAGCGAGCCGGTGCTTTAATAAGCAGAATAAGCAAATCATCTTCAAGCAAAGAAACCAAAGCACAAATCCAGTTATCAGCCCACCAGGTGCTGCTCTTCCAGCATGCATGCATGCGTGTGTGTGTGTGTGTGTGTGTGTGTGTGTGTGTGTGTGTGTGTGTGTGTGTGTGTGTGGAAAGTGAACACTTCCAAATCCTCCTTATCCGACGACTCTATCATAAACTGTGAGTAATTAGGACTGCGTTAATGCAGCACCTTTTTTAAAATGACATTCTAGAGAAACATGTGTGTGTGTGTGTGTGTGTGTGTGTCTCAAAGTAGCATGTTTTTCCATCTTGGTAGAAACCAAATGTCCCCACAAGGAAAGAAATATCTGATGTATCTGATCATGTTGACTAAAAACTACTTTTTTTTTTTTGGAACTATGAAAAGTGCTTTGAGCGAATTAATTATTTAAAAGAAATTAAAATATGCAGCTTTTAATTAACTTTAAAAAAAAAGCCATGAGGTTTGGTTAGTGGGGTGAAGGATGTGCTGTAGCATCGCATTAATTAGCTGCATTAATAATCATGTCAGTGGAAGGTCCTCGCAAGGATAGGAAGACGAATGCGTGTGTGTGGTGTGTGTGTGTGTGTGTGTGTGTGTGTGGTGTGTGTGTGTGGTGTGTGTGTGTGGGGGTAATCCTCAGACAGACTGGTCAGCACATTGAGTCTTTGCGTTTCTGCTCTAAAAGAGGATTAGAGTCATTCAGCAAGAAAAAAAAAGAAGACAAGCAAACAAATCTGTTTTCGACGTCGGCCCAATTTCGATTCTGACGTCTCTTTCCACGTGACTGTCGCAAACGCCGGCATCCTCGTTAACTCATCTTTGTTTAGATACCACGGCAATGTAATTATCCGTCCTTTTTTGTGTGGAACAGTAGGAAAGACAGGTGATAGGCCGAGCCGGGAGTGAAGAAGTGAGAGTTTGATATTTACAAAAGACGCGATAAGGCGGCGAAAGGCCACGAAAATCTTCCATGCTGCTGTAATCAACAGTGAGACATCTTGAAATTTCCCTGACATTTTCACAAAATTAAATGCTTGATGTGATATTCAGCTGTCTTATTATACGTTATTTTTTTTTTCTTTTGTCCTTCGAGAAACCTGGGAAAGTAATTACAGTGTCGGTTTACGAGAGAGTTTTGGATACAAACTGAATTGTGCGACAGCAAGGGAACTGTTTTACACGGCTTTGTTTCTGAAACCATGCCATAAAACATAAACAGGGGATTCGTATGTTGTGTGTGTGTGTGTGTGGATGGTTGGGAGGCAGAAAGAGAGCCTGATATGCACACTGATGAAGAAATGACCCATTTTAGAGTCTCCATCGTGCCCGGTTTGCTCCGCTGCGCTCTCCGGCTCGGACGCTGTGCGTGGCCCGGGTGGGATAATAACCTTCATTTGCTAATTGGTATGCGCAGGTCTAGAAAGAAATTACTGATCACTGAGCTGTTTCTAGGTGCTGTCGTGAAGCGCAATCCAAATGAGGGATTTGGGCCATGAAGGAAATGTCAGATGGAGAGAGAGAGAGAGAGAGAGAGAGAGAGAGAGAGAGAATAAATCACTGATGCATCTCCTGCACATTAATAATAATTAAAAAAAAACATAAAATAATTCTGCAATGCGCTATTTGCATGAATAAAAAAGAAAAATAAAATAAATCCCTGAGGTGGGCGGCACGGTGGTGTAGTGGTTAGCGCTGTCGCCTCACAGCAAGAAGGTCCGGGTTCGAGCCCCGTGGCCGGCGAGGGCCTTTCTGTGCGGAGTTTGCATGTTCTCCCCGTGTCCGCGTGGGTTTCCTCCGGGTGCTCCGGTTTCCCCCACAGTCCAAAGACATGCAGGTTAGGTTAACTGGTGACTCTAAATTGAGCGTAGGTGTGAATGTGAGTGTGAATGGTTGTCTGTGTCTATGTGTCAGCCCTGTGATGACCTGGCGACTTGTCCAGGGTGTACCCCGCCTTTCACCCGTAGTCAGCTGGGATAGGCTCCAGCTCGCCTGCGACCCTGTAGAACAGGATAAAGCGGCTACAGATAATAGATGGATGGATCCCTGAAGCATTTTTTACATAAATAGCACACATTAAAGAGCCTGTATAAACAGCATCGTACAAATTTGGGTCTCAAAATGTAGTATTATTATTATTATTTTTTTAAAATAGTACGGTACATCTTGTGAGCTCTCATTAAAATGAACAAAGCTGGCATGCTTAAAGATTCCCTGACAAGCCAGTGTGCTTTCAATTATCTTAATTAAACAAGATAACATTACAGCAAAGCAATTAATTAGAGAGAGAGAGAGAAAAGAGAGAGAGAGAGCATGCAAATGAGGAAGAAGACGCATTATGTTATGCAAGAGATTAAAATGTAAATACGATGCAGTGTCCAGATGGATCTTTACGTCTCAATCATATATCTCTAAATCTAAGTGGTTAGGGTTTCCAGGAAAGAACAAAATCAACCGTGAGCTACTGCTCGCTTACGTATCCCACCCGCTCTCACTTATATCAGAACGCAAGCCATCGAAGGAATAGGACACTTATTATAAATGTTGACTTCAACAAATAATGAACTCTGAAACAAGCAAGTAAGTAAAGAGCAGTGTCTCTCTCCAGGGATTTCAAATACCGTAGCATCCTGGTACTGTGAATGGTCATTTTGAAATCGCATTTTGCTTCTTGAAATAGCATCAAAATCCACCCTATATTCCTTTTAAATACATTCAGTTGGTAAACAGGAAGTTGATATGCGACAGACCTGAAAATGGTAAACACGGTGTAGAACCCCAAGCTGAAGCTTGATACCAAATATCAAGCAGTTATGATTTGTAGTTGCTGAGAAAAGTGCTACAAAAATGTTGTAAATCCACGCTATACACTACCGTTCAAAAGTTTGGGGTCACTTTGAAATGTCCTTATTTTTGAAAGAAAAGCACTGTTCTTTTCAATGAAGATGACTTTAAACTAATCAGAAATCCACTCTATACATTGCTAATGTGGTAAATGACTATTCTAGCTGCAAATGTCTGGTTTTTGGTGCAATATCTCCATAGGTGTATAGAGGCCCATTTCCAGCAACTCTCACTCCAGTGTTCTAATGGTACAATGTGTTTGCTCATTGCCTCAGAAGGCTAATGGATGATTAGAAAACCCTTGTACAATCATGTTAGCACAGCTGAAAACAGTTGAGCTCTTTAGAGAAGCTATAAAACTGACCTTCCTTTGAGCAGATTGAGTTTCTGGAGCATCACATTTGTGGGGTCGATTAAATGCTCAAAATGGCCAGAAAAATGTCTTGACTATATTTTCTATTCATTTTACAATCATAAAAGTGTGACTTTTCATGGAAAACACAAAATTGGCTGGGTGACCCCAAACTTTTGAACGGTAGTGTATGTTTCATAAATACATTCAGTCGGTAAACAGGAAGTTGATATGGAACAGACATGAAAATGGTACAGAACCCCAAGCTGAAGCTCGGTACCAAATATCAAGCAGTTGTGATTTGTAGTTGCTGAGAAAAATGTGATGAAAATGTTGTAAATCCATGCTATATGTTTTGTCAATACATTCAGTCAGTAAACAGGAAGTTGATGTGCAACAGACATGAAAACCGTATGCACGGTACAGAACACCAAGCTGAAGTTTGGCACCAAGTAGCAAGTGGCTATGATTTGTGGTTGCTGAGAAAAAGGGTGTTTTGGATGGACGGAGATACGGACGAATGGACAAAGGTAAAAAAACGGTATACCCCCACTTGGGGGGGTATAAAAAGAAGATAGAGAAAAAAAATAATTCCAGGAGTCAGTGGTAAATGGAGTCAGTGGTGGTCTATGGCGCACTAGGATCATGACTAGAAGGCAAACACTGACTGACAGACGAACTGATGGTAATCAAACACGCCGGTTTGGTTGTGTTTATTTGCACACAGCGATGCTGTAACGAGTCTACATGAGATTACACTCACTTTGCAGTGCTTACTGTGTGACTGTCGCCCAACAGCAAAACTGCCTTCTGAGCTCGCTGTGATAACACAATAAACACTGCTGAGAGCGAGGCAGAACTCAGCCCAATCCCAAACGGCTCAAATCAGGCACAGAAATAATTACATACATGTCAACCTTTGGTCAATCAACCCTGTATAACCAACCTCCAAAATCCGTATTTCCCTTATAAAATCCGTATAAGATGCAAATTAAAATAATTTACCTAAAATTTGAATGATAATTAACAATGATATATCCCAGTTACTTTTTATTCAATATTAATAACAATAAACCTTCAGAATGAATACAAAGCTCCAATGTTTGAAAAAAACACAAAGTGTTATCAGCGTAGTTACGAAGGAAATACTTCGTTGTTTGGAGACAGGGTTCACCGAGCGGCTATTATGCGTGAGACTTCATATTAGCCACAAAGTCAGGAAAATCTGTTCGTAAAATTACGTTATAATGACCAAATACAATGAAAAGTATTTTTCCAGTCTCACCTGTGAAAGGTAATCCCATGTGATCTCGTTTGGACGGTAAACCTGTTGGTACAGTTAAACGCAGCACATGAATGAGGCATCTTTATTCTCGGCTACTGTCTAGACGCTATACCAGAGACGGTTGAAGAATCTCCACTTTGGCACATCCAATATGGCGGCGAGGATGACGTATGATTCTACGCAGAAGGTGGCGTCTATGTTTATATGCCTATGACTTCACGGTTGGCGGGATTCTCGCAATGCGGTGTGCGCATGATCAAAAGTGGAACGAAGTCTCGCTACCACAAGATAACGCGCGATTTTATAAGACTCTTTACTGGTTGTCTGTGGTGTACAGTACATTTGTAAATGTTATGCGCTCTTTTATCATCGTGGGAATTGATTATAGCTCGAAATAAATATTGAAGTTTTTTAAAGAATCCGTATAACTTTATTTATACACTCGTATACTACGTTTATTGAATCAAATCCGTATAAAATACAGACATTCCGTATCGGTTGACATGTATGTAATTATATTACGTCATTTCCATACACACTCCACTGATAGAACACCATTATTTCAAACAGGTTCAGATCTGAATCGCAAATTGCTTTCGTTATAAATATGGCATCCACTTAGGCTGATGATACACGGGGCGACTTTTTGGGCAGTGTGGCTGGGCAATTGCGCTTCGACACTTTCCCCATTGAGATTGAGCGACATCATTTCTATCTGAACGATGTTGATCGTTTTGGTCAACTTTTTATTCTTAAGATCATCCAGTCAGAGTGTTAGCAGCGAATCACATGAACACCTCAGTGAGAGCTTCTGAAATTTTCAGCAAAGATGGCGGCATCTCTGTCAGTGGAGCAAAGAAGAAGAAAGAGAGACGACTTAGATCTTTTTATGTCGGTAAGTTGCTCTGTGTGAACCCAAAGTGGTGAATTTACCTCAGCAAATGCTGAACCAACAGACACGGAATTTTATTTATTTATTTTTTAAGCTAAGTGTAAACTGCCGTTAGCTAATCACCGCTCCATAGAGATTGAATGGGATTTAGAGAACTAGCGGTGGTTTTTGCTAACATAGTTAGCCGAAAGATATCACTAGCTATGTCAGGATAACGCCAGCTCTCTTGCGTCAAGTTAAAAGTGATGTGTAGTTCATGATTTTTTTATTTTTTATTTTTTTGTGAGTTATAATCGAGATTGTCTAACTCATCATCTGATCTAACTCACATACAGAGCACGACTACTTGCGGAACCCGAGGGCAAACCAGTACAAACTTCGGGATCAAAGAAAGAAAGAAAGAAAGAAAGCCTTTCAGGAGCTCTGCCACGCCCTTTTGCTCCTCAGCATCTCCTGATCCATGTCCTTTTGTCTTTTTTGCTGAGATGAGAATTAAATGAAAGTGTCAAACATTTCAGTGTCTATCTTTGCGGTGTCTGTCTCTCTGGCGACAAATTTGCTCTTCTCTGATTGGTTATTGCCGATTGTCTGTTGCCCTAATTAGTTGCCCTGTGTCTCACCTGGTTGCCCATCACCTTTAGACACCACGGCGCTGTCAGACTCGACAATCTGATTGGTCAGAAGGTGTGGCGTTGATTTATTTTCCATAACAGCAACTTCAAATCAGAAACCAGGCTTCAACGGATAACAATCATTGATATGGTGAAGTTTTCTTGAAGGAAACGTTTATTTATGGAGCATCTAGAGAAGGAGTCTCCAGTGTCAGCGCATAACCTGTGTTCATTCATTCATTCATTTTCTATCCCACTTATCCATTGCAGGTCATGGGAAAGCTGGATCCAATCCCAACTGACACTGGATTAGAGGCGGGGCACATCCTGGAAGGGCTGCTGATCCATCACAGGACCAACACAGAGAGAGAGAGAGAGAGAGAGACAGCCAAAAAAAGCATAACCCTCAGAAATAGAGCTGTAACTTTTGCAATGAATTTCATTTGCAATTTTATTGTTTTTTTTTTTGCTGTTTCTTGGGAACCTGACATTTTTTTTGTCTCATTATCTTCACACGAAAGAAAAAGAAAGAACATAAAGCTGATGACTAAACAACCATTTCATGAACAACTCTTGTTCAGTGTAACTATTAATGCATAAAAAGTGCAACGTGTCTTTCTTTAAAAATGAAATTTAAAGCATATACGCAGAACCATGGCCTCACTTTCGCTTATAAATGCCTTGAGACCTCAAGAATGGCACAGGAATAGTTTTAAGCGTTAACAATAAATCTAATATCGTAATTTTTACGATTAAAGTGATTTATATAGGTAGCGGTCTGAGTGAATGACCTTGACGTCCATAATGTCACAACAGGAAGTCGATCGGTCTCATCGCCATTTCCGCTATCCTAAAACACAGAGCTGACTGCAACTCCGATCCTCCATTTTGAGCTAATTTATCGCTATGTCACATAGATGTGTTTTTGGCCGGTGCAGCAACATGACAGAAGGTGGATTTATGTTGCATTCATGGCCCAAGAATGTTCAAACTGCAAAGATTTGGACGCGTTTTGCGAGAAGTTCATGGGCACATTGGGCGCCTATGAAGTGGTCTCTCCTCTGCACATTTTACTGAAGACTCGTATGAGACCTCTGACCTGTAGAGAAGCGTTGGCTATAAGCCTGGATTGAAAGGGAGTACAGTATCAGCAATTAAAGAAAAAGAAAACTACAAGAAAAGGAAAGTCTCATCTCATCTCATTATCTGTAGCCGCTTTATCCTGTTCTACAGGGTCGCAGGCGAGCTGGAGCCTATCCCAGCTGACTACGGGCGAAAGGCGGGGTTCACCCTGGACAAGTCACCAGGTCATCACAGGGCTGACACATAGACACAGACAACCATTCACACTCACATTCACACCTACGCTCAATTTAGAGTCACCAGTTAACCTAACCTGCATGTCTTTGGACTGTAGGGGAAACCGGAGCACCCGGAGGAAACCCACGCAGACACGGGGAGAACATGCAAACTCCGCACAGAAAGGCCCTCGCCGGCCCCGGGGCTCGAACCCGGACCTTCTTGCTGTGAGGCGACAGCGCTAACCACTACACCACCATGACGCCCGAAAAGGAAAGTATTTATTTTATTTATTTATCCTTTTAAAAGGAAAGTGAGTTCAGTTGCACCAGTTCTCCCGGAGTGAGCCGAGGGTTGTTGCTAAAACCTGGGACGGAACGGGACGGGACATATCGCTCGGGCAGTGACCTCCCCGCAGCTGTTGCTAAAACCCGTGATGTCCCGTTCCGTCCTGGGTTTTAGTAACTGCCTGAGCCCGGCAGTAATGGCGGAACGCACGGTATGAAGAAAAGTGAATGAGTGGAGCAGCCGTCTGATTTCTAAACTGGATATTGCTGCCATCTCGCCCTTACGTGGAAGAAGTGAATGAACAAAGAACTGAACATCAGATTGTTTCAAAAACAATCGGCCTTCAAGAAGCGAGAACGCAGACGGGTAAGCTCCGACTCTCATTTGGATGAAAAAAAAACAAACAAAAAAACGCGTTGTTTACCTACAACTTGTATTGTGTGTTTAAGTTAGCGGTATAAGATGATTTAATTTGCTTCATCTCAGTTCATCTGATTATTTAATGAGCCTTTTACGTTTTATCAGTGAAAATGCATGCATGTCCATGCATGTTGCATAAGTTATAACACCCATCCTGTTTTAATGAGAGTCAACCCACAATCAATGAAGTCAAATCAGTCTTAGTTGAGCAAGTCGGTAACGGCATTTCTTACTTTCACCATAAATTTTTATTTCTATGACTTTGGTCTATAGCTGTAAAAGGCCTCGGCTGTAAAACCGGTTACCGCAGTGACATCACGCGCTCAGGGCTGGCTGGCTCAGCAGGGCAGCTCGAATGCCAACTTTGCGGTCGGTTTTAAATCTGAAAAATATATATTTTTTTAATTCCCATTCATGCAGCATACAAGAGTCAAGGATGGAGATACTATCCACCCAGAAATGTATTTAAAAATAAAGGCTCTGCGTATCTCCTTTAAAGAAAATGTAATCTTTGACAATCTGATGTAACATAACAGAACTAAAACACAACAACACATCAAGGATGCAATGTTCTCAGAAAACAATCAACGTCACTTCGTTGACCGTAACCTCGTTTCATCACATCATCCCGTCGTTGATTATTTTCCTGTGACGCCATGACACGAAGTGTTTAAGTCCTTATAATTTCACCCTGGGTAGCTCAGGTCGAGCTGAAATTCAAACATATTCACATTGTACAGAAAGAATCAAGAGATGCCTCCCAAAACGGCACTTTGATGCGCACTACATAGGGTGAAAAGCCCGCTACGGTACACTCGCACATTTGCTCATTGCACATTTGAGACACAGTCCACTTCAAGAGTGTAAAAGATATTATTTCACATATATCACGCACTTACATCGGAAATAGCGCCTTAAATAGGATAAAAAATGTTATTATTTTACGCCCCATGTGGCAGACCTTTATTGGAAAAAAGAGCCAGGTCTCAAAAGGATATTTAGTGCACTCAATAGTGCGGAAAAAGATTTATTATTACTGCTTAATTTCTGTCGCAAACGATACGGATGTCGGGAGAGGAATCCAAAATGCTGGGTTAAAAGACAAAGTGCACTACACAGTGTGAAAACAGTTATTACAAATCTTATATAGTGGACGAGTGGACAAGTGGACGAGTGCACTCACTATATATGATGAAAGTGCCATTATATCGCTTGTACACTAAACCCTTTGTAGTGCACATACATAAAAAGACAGTTATACAGAGAGCTATAAATCTAGTGCACTACTTGTGATATTGTATACCAGACATATAGTGCACTACCTATGTAGGGTGCAAAACTCCTATTAATTCACACCCAAGGCTGTAAATCTAGATCTCAAGCCCTCCTTACTGGACATTTTAAAGGCTGTTATATCACAGCCTATATAGTGCGTATGCGTAGGGAGCAAGCAGTCATTTGGGATTCAGCGTGAAAAGAGCAGGACAGCAGAACGTGGGCTTCGTGGAGGAGGGGACGAGGGGAGTGAGTAGTCAATGAATTGCTCGTTTGTTTGCAGCACAGCCTATTTGGTCGTGTTCCCACAGAGTGCATGGCAGACCGCCGTGCCTGATCTAAATTCCCTCGCGTCTCTCGAGTGGCCAGTGAATGGGTGAAGGTCACGCTACAGCAGAACTTCATTATTGAGAAGTATTTACAAACAACAGGATTACACCCCGCAGGATTAGAGGCTATTGTTGTAGAACAAAGTTTCCCACGAGCGCAAGGAGACGATAGATAGCATCTGCATTCGCTTGGAATGTCAACGAGCTCTAAATATCCCAAATTTTCAGGACTATCTGTGAACAAAAACGCTGCTCTGATTCCAATCCAATCAGGGTGTAGCACAAATACCCACGTGTGTTCTGCATCTTTATGTGCTAATTTTGGTCCGACATGTTAGCGTTCTCCACCACAACCTGAAGGAACATCTTCTGGAAAAGCAGTGTTCATTGGATCAGTAGACTTCCACTGAAGACAAGGCGCAATAAAGCTGTTCTACCAACTATAGTGGACTAAACACCTCACTAGTACATCCCAATCAATACTCATGTCTCTCAAACACTCCCTACAACAACCACCTAGAACTAACATGCATCCAACTACAGTACTTCAAACATCCAAAAACTTTCTTCACTCAAATACCACAACAAACACACCATATAGAAATTTTCCAGAATCCACTGTGTCCAAACACTTCATATTCAAATTCACGATTATACAGGTTTCGACATCTAAACACCCCCTACAGTCCAATAATACCCAAATACGATCATTTATACCATAAATCCAAACACCTTCTACACAAATACTCCAAAAACCCAGAAACAAACATCCCGTATTCAAATACCTTCAACACCCACATCCATCCATTTCCACTGTACTTTCAAACACCTCAAATACAAATACCCCAATATACAGCTTTCTAGATCTTAAACACTCTCTACATCCCTATAACACCAGCGCATCTTTTTCCACCACACAGCCAAACACTTTCTACACACAAATACTCCAACAACAAATACCCACGTACATCCATTTTCGCCATTCTTCCTGATTCGTCATATTCAAATACCCATATGTCCAGCTTTCTGTATCTAACACCTCCAAGCATCCATCAACAAACACCTCCAAAATCCAAATAATCCAACATTTTACACCTGAATATTCCAACACCTCACATACAAATACCTCCAATACATACTTCTCTGTACAGTACATTGAAACACAACATATTCGAAGACCGACAAACAACAACTGCTACATCCTCAACAAACACTTGAATAAATCTACACACATTTCCCGACATACACACCGCCCAATCACAGCAAACACCACCTTATAGCGTAGTCATCAAGAAACAATAATCTCAAGGGTTCTGAGAATAGTCAAGGGTTCTAACTTTGTACATGTGCCCTCCATATCAGCTTGTTCTAAAATAATAATAATAATAATAATAATAATAACAACAACAACAACAACAACAATCTATAATAGGGTTCAAGTGTTCATAGAGCTTTTAATGGTTCCCTTAAAGGGAAAAGACATCTTTATTTTGAGAATATATCCAAATAAAACCCAACAAACACCCTCTACATCCAAATACCACCCAAATTAAACATACTTTACTGTCAAACAACACCTCAAAATCTCATCTCATGTCATTATCTGTAGCCGCTTTATCCTGTTCTACAGGGTCGCAGGCAAGCTGGAGCCTATCCCAGCTGACTACGGGCGAAAGGCGGGGTACACCCTGGACAAGTCGCCAGGTCATCACAGGGCTACACCTCAAAATGTCCACTTAAATCTAAATGTGAAAAAACAAACACACAACCAAATACCACTTAAAACAAACACCCCTACACCAAAATACCATCCAAAAGAAACCCCCTGCCCCAAAACAACACCAAATTACTCTCCAAATTTAAAAACTGGCCAAAAAACAAACATCCCCTATGACTAAACACCACCCAAAGCACACCTCTTCTAACCAAATACCACCCCAAACACCTCCTCCAACCAAATACCACCCAAAACACACCTCTTACAACCAAATACCACCCCAAACACCTCCTCCAACCAAATACCACCCAAAACACACCTCTTACAACCAAATACCACCCAAAACAAACACTTCCTTCACCAAAATACCATCCAAACGCCCCCCCCCCACCCCACCCCACCCCAAAGCAACACCAAATTACTCTCCAAATTTAAAAACTGGCCAAAAAACAAACATCCTCTATGACCAAACACCACCCAAAACACACCTCCTCCAACCAAATACCACCCAAAACACACCTCTTACAACAAAAAACCATCCAAAACAAACACTTCCTCCACCAAAATACCATCCAAAAGACCTCCCCACTCCAAAACAACACCAAATTACTCTCTAAATTTAAAAACTGGCCAAAAAACAAACATCCTCTATGACCAAACACCACCCAAAACACACCTCCTCCAACCAAACACCACCCAAAACACATCTCTTACAACAAAATACCACCCAAAACAAACACTTCCTCCAACCAAATACCACCCAAAACACATTTCTTACAACCAAATATCACCAAAACACACACCTCCTACAACCAAATACCATCCAAAAGACCCCCCCACCCCAAAACAACACCAAATTACTCTCCAAATTTAAAAACTGGCCAAAAAACAAACATCCTCTATGACTAAACACCACCCAAAACACACCTCCTCCAACCAAATACCACCCAAAACACACACCTCCTATAATCATATGCAACCCCAAAACAAACACCTCCTACAACCAAATACCACCCAAAAAACACCTCCTATAACCAAATACCACTGCAAACAAAATCCTCCTATAATCAAATACCACTGCAACCAAACACCTCCTATCACCAAATACCACTGCAACCAAACACCTCCTATCACCAAATACCACTGCAAACAAAACCCTCCTATAACCAAATACCACTGCAAAAAAACACCTCCTACAACCAAATAAACCTCAAACACCTCTGACAGCCAAATGCCACCCCAAAGCAAACACCACCTACAATCAAAAAATCCCACAAAAAAAACAAACAAAAACAACCTACATCTGAATATCACCCAAACTCCCACCCCAACCCCACATTTATATTCAAGCCCCACCCAAAAGACTCCCTGTATCAAAATACCCCCCAATCCAAATTCCACCTGAAAGCAATAAAATAAACCCTACATCCAAATGCCACCCAACAGCCACACCCAAGAACACATCAGAATATCCCCCAAATTCACATTCCACCCAAAACAAACACTTTCTACTCCTGAAAACCACCCAAAAGCAAACAATATCACTCAAAATACACACCTAAACACTTCAAGATACCCCCCAATGTTCATATCGTACTTTGAAACACCACACACTGTATGTATTTACTGGACACACACCTCTTCAACAAATACTTCCCTCATTCAACCAACTTCCACCAACACAATCCAACCCTGAATTAAAGATAGTGCACAAGCAGTTATTTAATGCCCTGTCTAGCAGGGAGTAGAGAAAATGGCTCTTTGCATCTCACACACACACACACACACACACACACACACACACACACACACACACACACACAGTGTCCTGTCTCACACACTGCAGCATTCTGTTTCTGACTGTGATAATGAGCCACAGCATAAAAATAGCACCTTTAACAATACAGATGATTATGAAGTACTACAGCAGCCTGACAAATGTTAACACCATCGCTATAACAACACGGCACCGTGCCGGGAACGAAAGCAGCTTGAAAGTGAGAGAAACCCGTGAGGACTCACCGGAAGAGTGCCCGCGATGCGTGGCATCATGATCGCTGTCTCCCTGCTCACTGTCTCCGTGTCCACTGTCTTTGGAGCTCACGATGTCCGCCTCCTGGAAGGCTGAACTGGAAGAAGAGGGAAGAAGCAGTGCTGCTGGGTGACTCTTGGAGCATGGAATTTTATCATCTGAAAACTTTTTGAAATGGAAATTAGTCGAACCAAAAGAAGTGATTTTAGTTTGAGTTCGACGGGAACATAATACTTAGGACAGGGGTAGTAGCATTGAGCGTGTTAGCATTGGCATTTCTGAAGTTTTTGTTTGTTAGATCAAGACAAGACGGGTGGGTTTCACAAAAGCATCGTAGCACAAAGATCATCATTAAATGGTCGAGCGAGCAGCACAATGAACGCTCTCTCTCCTAGTTAAGATGCTCTTAGCGTTAAGAGGCTTTTGGGAAACCCACCACAGTTGGCTGTTTGACAGTGATTATCACGTTGAGATAAGAAATGTCAAAATTTAAAAAGCTTAAGAGTATTATTCTTGTTTGTTACGTCGAGCTAACACTCTAGCAGGTCCTAGCTAGCTATCACTGGCATGATCGCTCACTAAACTGGGGCGGGTTTCCTGAAAGCCTCTTAACGCTAAGAGCAGCTTAACTAGGAGAGAGAGTGTTCATTGTGCTGCTCGCTCGACTATTTAACAATGATCTTTGTGCTTCGATGCTTTTGGGAAACTCGGTACTGATCAGATTGAGATAAATAAAATTATGTGCATCATAAAAAATGGAAATTCATGCCACGTTTAGTCGATGTATGCGAGTGTGTGCGTTTGAGGTGTGTGTGAGTGAGTGAGAGAGAAAGAGGGAAATTAGCTTGATTTATTTTCTCTCCAAAATCGTAAACTTCGCCAATTTCTTCTTATCAATGTGGTTTCGTAGCGTTTGATTAAATTATTCAAGATTAAATTATTTACAAAACATCTCTAAATAATAAATACTGCTTCAGCTTCAGCTCATTAAGAAGATATCAAATGTAATAACTACATCTTGTTCAAAACGGAAGTCCAGACAAGGCGTGGCGATGGAAATGAGGTTTAATGTGTATGTAAAGCTCTGTTACTATTACATGTTTGATATCATATTAAAGTACAATTCATGCTCTTTCAAAGAAAACAAACTTGTAATAATGATTTGTCTTTAGTTTTCTAGCTATAAGTCTTTCAGTCTTTGTTTCCAGGATGAAAAAAAAAAAGATTTCTTTGTTGTTCTCAGTGAAATGCTGCAGTGTTTGAGATTTCTATTGTGGTATCGAGGGTTAAATGATGATTGGTCAGATATAGAAATGAAATACATACAGAAAAGAAAAGAAACAAAGACAGGAAAAGAGAAGAAAAGGAAGTGTTTACCCTGTATACAAGTTTAACTTTTTCATTACATTCAAGCAAAAGAAAAAAAAAAGTACATGAGACATAAACGGAAATAGTTTTGATTTTCTGATCAGACACGCTGCAATTTCACCAAACCTCAAGTGGACTGATCGCAATCATATTTCCTTTCCTTCGTATTTTCAACCGTGGATCATTTCTACGTTTTGTTTTTGAAGATTGCTCTTTTCACGGTCAGAATTTTTTTGTCAATTTTGTGAACAATTTCATTCGGACAAAGAAATATCGACCCCCAATCGCTCCTTTTTACTAAAACTATTAACAACACATGGTACAGCATTACAGCACGGAATGTTTTCGCATCACAGCTCCATGATCCTTGGTTCGATCCTGAGATGTGCAGAATTCCGAGTGTTCTTCCCGTTCCTGTCTGGGTTTCTTCCCGGTTCTCAGGTTTCCTTCTGCTTCCTCAAATCATGCCTAGTGATGCCCAGTTATCGATGCTAAACTGATCCTACGTGTGAGCGTGTGTGAAGGATGATAGAAATGTATTCCCATGTCCCACCCAGTATTCCCAGGAAACACTCTGGATTCAGTGGCGCTTAAAGGAAACGGATATTTCCATTTGGTAGAAAAATAATTAGATCTAAAACTAGAATGTAAAAAAAAAAGGACTGATGGGTGAACAGACACCATTTTGGTGATGTGGTTCAGGTGTGAAGGTGATCCTTACCTGTTCACACGCCTCGGTCTGTCCACCAGGTAACTGAGCTCGGCACGCTGGTGCTTTGTCTGGAAAAGAAAAGAGAAAAGTTCTGTAAAAAAAAAAAAAAGGTGAGAATGATGCATTGAGGACATTTTTTGTCGTATGAATGTTCAGGAGATTCGGAGATTGTTTGTTTATTCAACACTGTATCAGGAAATTCAACACTAGAATCACAATAATGACCAGTAATGAGAACTGTAATGATTATATCACGCATCGATTTTATTCCCGGCTCCTCTGAGCACCAGGAATTTGTCTTGCACGTATTCAGCGCAGCTCCCTTATAGACACATCTTTGTTCCTGTGAATCTCCGCAGCACCGTGACTGGCATCCGTAATACAGCTCTGTGTGTGTGAGAGAGAGAGTGTGAGAGAGAGGGAGAGTGTGTGTGTGTGAGAGATGTTATTAAGTGTGTAAAGAAGTCCTTACACCCTGACATCCACTGAAAACAGCTTCATAGCAGAACGAATGGCTTTTCTGTGTTATCTGTGTTGTTTCTACACAAATCACCGTATTTGCAATTTGTGTTGGTCCATGTAAAAGCTTTCCCCCCCCCATCTTTTTTTCTTTTCTTTCCTTTCATTAAACTCGTATACAAGACCATTGAGCAGTTCATGAAGTGGATTGATTCAGACCTTGACAAGATAAGAATCAAAACAAAAGACATAAAGCATAACTTTATAATGTTCTCCAAAGTGTTTTACAGAAAAGGAAATACACGCATGGCATATCAGACCTCACAGGAAACCATCCTGACCCTCATTTCTCATGCACATGGCTTTTATACTGTGTTTTATACAATACGGAGAAAATGAATGGAATAGGAAGAAAAAAATAAATAAACATGCTGCAAATTTTCCGATTCGAGTCCACCATTTGGGCACATTCTGACAATTTGTAAGTAAGTAAACAAACAAACAAACATCAGGGCATAAGATCAGGTCAGAAATACGACTGCTGATATTACTGCGTGAATTTAGCTAATCGGGAACTCACAGAACAAACAAAATGGCTGATTCTTGCTCTTCTGTAAAAATCTCGTTCTATGCAAAAGGTGCATCTGAAGTTCCTTTCTGAAATATTTCTTCTTCTTTTTTCTACATACAGTCCTGTAATCCTGTGGACTTGAAAATAATAAGCTTTATGCATGACCGAACGACATAACTTTAGTGAAAACATATGCAATATAAATAAATACCACATTTAGCGTTAGAGTGAAAGTATTTTCAGGATTCGATTATCTTGACTCACTGACTCAACTCTTTGACTAACTTTCACTCAACTAAAATAAATAAATAAATAAATAAGAGAACTGGAATAAATTCAGCATAAAGTGTTCATGTCCCTCTGACAGAGTTGCATTAGTGTTTACAGTGCTACATTAACACTTCAATTTAACTTGTATGGTGTTAAGTCTTCATTTGAGCTCAGATCATCTGCTGTGCAGCTTTATTTAGCCTCCAGAATGATCCTGATCACTGCAGATGTTTTTGGGTTATTATTATTATGTTTTTTAATGATTATTAACTAGGGGCAGCACGGTGATGTAGTGGTTAGCGCTGTCGCCTCACAGTAAGAAGGTCCGGGTTCGAGTCCCGTGGCCGGCGAGGGCCTTTCTGTGTGGAGTTTGCATGTTCTCCCCGTGTCCGCGTGGGTTTCCTCCGGGTGCTCCGGTTTCCCCCACAGTCCAAAGACATGCAGGTTAGGTTAACTGGTGACTCTAAATTGAGCGTAGGTGTGAATGTGAGTGTGAATGGTTGTCTGTGTCTATGTGTCAGCCCTGTGATGACCTGGCGACTTGTCCAGGGTGTACCCCGCCTTTCGCCCGTAGTCAGCTGGGATAGGCTCCAGCTCGCCTGCGACCCTGTAGAACAGGATAAAGCGGCTAGAGATAATGAGATGAGATGAGATGAGATTATTAACTATGAGGTGTTTATTGTGGTGTGATGATGATTACCTCGCTGGACAGAAGGCTCCCGTTGGAGATTATGTCGGGTTGCTGCTGCTCCGTGTATGTGGTGTGGATCCCCCCTCGTGGGCTGTGCTCAGTGTCCGTGGGCGCGCGGCTCGCTCCCGCTCCGCATGCCTTCAGGAAGAGCAGGTCGGTGTTGGCGGACTCGGGAGTGAGGCAAACCTGGTAGCAGTAATTTTGTCCGCGTCGCAGCGACCCGAAGCTCCCGGACTCTTCAACGGGCACCTGCGCGCTCCCGACCCCACAGCCGACTCCGGCGTGCGCGCTCACGTCTGCCGAGTTGGCGCTCTGCACCAGCATGATGTCCGACTTGCTGAGTTTCTTCTGCTTTTTCTGTTTCTTCTTGCTGCTGCCGTTGACGCTGCTGACACCGCGGGATGACCGAGCCTGTCTCCCGCAGCACAGACAGCAGGACGCGTTGCAGCCCGCGTACACGTTCAGCTTCTTGTCCTTGCGGCAGCGCACGGCCAGGGCGATCATGGCAAGCAGGAAGACGAACGACACCGAGCCGAGCGCGACGATCAGGATGAGGGTGAGGTCAAGGCTCGCGTCCTTGGCCCGGGCCGCGCCGCCGCGCTCACGCTCTCCTCCTCCCCCTCCTCCTCCTCCTCCGCGTCCCTCCGCTGAGGCCGCCGCTGGAAGCCCGTCCACCAGCGCGACCTGGACTACAGCGCTGCACGAGAGCGGCGGCTGGCCATGATCGCGCACCTCCACGAGCAGCTCGTAAAGGCGTCTCTGTTGGTGCTGCTGCGCGTCCCGTTTGGCCGCAGACACCCTGCGAGCCGTGCGCAACTCCCCCGTGCGCCAGTCCATGCGGAACAACCCGTCCTCGTTCCCGCGCTGGATGCTATACGAAAGACGCGCGTTTTCTCCGTCATCTGCGTCCGTGGCCACTATACGCGTGACCAAGTAGCCAGGTTCAGCTGAGCGCGGTAAAGGCTCTCTGGCTGTCCCGTTTTTGCCCAGAGGCGCGATCACAGTCGGCGCGTTGTCATTTTGATCCACTACGACCACGTGCACGGTGGCGTTTGAGTGCAACTCGGGGCTCCCTGCGTCCCGCGCCTCCACCGTGAAGCTGAACTCCTTGAGCTGCTCGTAGTCGAATGAGCGCAGCGCGTACAGGTAACCGTTTTCTGGGTTCACGGACACATACGTGAGCACGGACATGCCCTGGATATCACGGTCCAAGACCGAATAGGTCACCTTGGAATTGTCGCCTGCGTCTGGATCCCGTGCGCTCACGGCGTAAATGTAAGCCCCGGGCACGTTGTTCTCTGTCACGTGCACGTCGTAAACGGGCTGCGAGAAGGTGGGCGCGTTGTCGTTCTCGTCCGAGATGCGCACCTCTACGGACTTGCTCGAGGACAGCGGAGGCGCGCCCCCATCACGCGCCGTTACCGTCACCGTGTACGTCTCGGCGACCTCGCGGTCCAGCGGGCCGTCCGTGACCACCGTGTAGTAGTTCCCAAACTCTGATTTGAGCCTGAATGGCACGTCGCCGAGGATTTCTACGCGCGTTCGCCCGTTATCTCCAGAGTCCTTGTCGGTGACGCTGAGCAGCGCGATCACGGTGCCCGGTGCCGCGCTCTCGCTCACGGACTCCGTCACGGTGCTGAAGGCGATCTCCGGCGCGTTATCGTTGACATCCGTGACTTTCACGAGCACCTTGCAGTGCGCGGGCACGGCGTTTGGCCCCATGTCCTTGGCCTGCACGTAGAGCTGATAGAGGCTGCTTTCCTCAAAGTCGACCTCTCCGCGCACTTCGATGCGGCCCGTGCGCGCGTCCACGTCAAACAGCTCGCGCGCGCGGCTCGACACGTGACTGCCGAATGAGTAAACCACCTCTCCGTTCGAACCCTCGTCCGAGTCAGTGGCGTTCAGCTGGATCACCAGCGTGCCCGAGGGCGCGTTCTCGGCCAGGCTGGCTGAGTATACGGCCCGGTCAAACGTTGGCACGTTGTCATTCGAGTCGAGAACGCGCACCACCAAGAGCGCTGTGCCCGTGCGCGCTGGTTGCCCGCCGTCCACCGCCGTGAGCACGTAACGGTGCACCGCCTGCTGCTCTCTGTCCAGAGGCTTTTCAAGCACCAGCTCTGCGAACTTGTTTCCGTCCGTTTGCGTCTGCACGTCCAGCGCGAAGTGACCGTTTGCTGTGATCTCGTACGTCCTCAGTCCGTTGCTGCCCACATCCGGGTCGAAGGCTGCTTCCAGTGGGAAACGCGTCCCGGGCGTGGCGCTCTCGCTGATCTCCACCGTGACGTCGCTCTCCGGGAAGCTGGGTGCGTTGTCGTTCACGTCCGTCACCTCGACCTCCACTCGGAAGAGCTCAAGCGGATCCTCCAGGAACACCTCCAGGTGCAGCACACAGGACGCGCTCTGCTTACACACGCGCTCCCGGTCGATGCGCTCTCGCACCAACAGCGCGCCGTTCTCCACGTTCACATCCAAGTACGGGCTCCCGCGTGACCCCGGTGCTGTCTGGAAGCGGCGGGAGGCCAGTTTGGTCAGGTCCAGCCCCAAGTCCTCAGCGATGTTGCCCACGAACGTGCCACGCTCCGTCTCCTCCGGTACCGAGTAACGAATCTGTGAGGCGACTCTGTGTGCCAGACACAGCGCGAGCCAAAGCACGAGCATCTCCATGTCCACTTAATCTATCCTCAGGGATAAATACAAAAATAAATGTAGAAAATTAAAATATGTTGAACTTGTGTCTGTGTGGGAGGGGGGAGGGGGAAGCTGGGGGGGCCGCTGGGGGTGGGGAGGATAAAAATTACCCCCGCAGAGCCGCGCGCAACACAGCAGCAGCAGTCCTCATCACGGAACAAACCGGACTGATGTCCCTGTTTATTTATGTATTATTAGTATTATTATTAGTATTATTATTATTATTGTTGTTGTTGTTGTTGTTGTTTTCCCCCCTTCAGAGCCTGGAATTCATGTTGTCCGTTGTTCCAGTGTAAATGTCTGACATCACAAACAACAACAAGAAGGAAATTAATAAAAACACTGAAGAGATAAATGACTCTGAGCTTTGGCTTCACACTCGACGGGGATGTTGAGATCTTGCACGAGCGCGCATTCCTCTGATGGCAAACAGTTCAAACATCAGAACCGGGTTCGGATCAGAACCAAAAAACATCATAATCCACAGAGTGAAAGAAAGAAATCCAGGCTTTTATAGCTGCTGATGATGAAGATGATGATGATGATGTCAGTCCGGTTCTTTGGGCCACTGCTCGGTTCTCCGTTGACTGGGAGCTCGCGGCGCAACTGAAGCTCGAGCGCGCGGCTCTTCGGGGTTTTGTCCCCGCTCCCGCCCGCAACAGCCAATCAGAGCTCTCGACGCGAATGGAGCACGAGCTGCCGTTAGACGCGCACCACGCCACTCTAGTCAAAACCCCGCCCACAAGCGGCGAGAAAGTGCTAAACCACGCCCACCCGGACCCTCAGACCCGCAGCTCCTCTGATCAACCAGAGAGAAAATCCCAAAGTATCACTTTTTACCTGCAAATTTAACAATTTATTAGCTTTCTTTCTTTCTTTCTTTCTTTCTTTCTTTCTTTCTTTCTTTTAAATTCACTGATCATGTCACAAACTTTACTCAACCAAAGTCTCATAAATATATTTTAAAATAATGTATAAATGTATGCACTGGCTATAGGCTGGATAATAATAATAATAATAATAATAATAATAATAATAATTCAATTTGCTTCTAAAAATACTAAAAGTTTAAAAGAAATAAAAACAAACAAACAAACAAACAAACAAACAAACAAGTGACATTGTTATTAGTTTTCCACCCGACCTTTTGATTCTTCATTTTTTTAAAGAAAATACTTTAATAAAAAGTCAATTTGAGTCTTATACATGTCTTCTTCTTCTTCTTCTTCTTCTTCTTCTTCTTCTTCTTCTTCTTCTTCTTCCTCTTCTTCTTCTTCTTCTTCTTGACCTTTATGTGAAGCTGATTTTTATTTTATTTTGGAAAATACTTACAATCTTAATACAACATGAAATTACCGTACCTTTTTTTAAAGTCTAATGAAAACATTATTATTATTATTATTATTATTATTATTATTTCTTTTCCAGTTTTGTTCTTTATTTTATAATTTTTTTTCTTTGGCATTTATAAATATGGTGTTTTTAATTCTTAAGAGTTTATAAATATTGTAAATAAGATTTTTATCAATGAGTTTCAATAAAGTTGTCATTTAAAATTATTATTCACTTAAATTGAAAGTGTTTTTTTTCCTTTTCCTCTCTCTCTCTCTCTCTCTCTCTCTCTCTCTCTCTCTCTCTCTCTCTCTCTCTCTCTCCACGTGCCTCCTGCGCCTCCTGCTGTCAGAAATCAGCTCTGCTTTTCTTCTCCCCTCATCCCAGTGCAGCTCTTCAGTCTGGACCTGAAGATCAGTGATGCTGCTCGTTTGGATTCGTTTACATTTTCCTTTAATCGCAGGAACAGTGACCTGCACCATCCATCTGTCCTCTGGGGAAGAGGAGAATTATTATTATTATTATTATTATTATTATTATTATTATTATTATTATTAATAGAATGCACCAGTCATGACATCCAGATCATCATGAAGATCATGCCAGATCGCTGCTGCACTGACATTTCTATTCCAAACATAAACACAAGGTCTGGTTTCTCTCTCTCTCTCTCTCTGCTACAATTCCCAAGCTGTTTAAAGTGCACATCACGGGTAAATTCAGGAGCAAGATCAATGTAATTCTCCTATTTTATATTAAACTTTGGTCAAATTTCTGTCACGTTTTGCATTTTGTGCAATTTTTTTTCCCTTGTGCAATACCAGAAAAATTCAGTTGAAATCAAGCCGTTTGAGGCGAATTGGTCCGCCTCTGAAAAACCTTGGCATTTGGATTTCCTGACAAACACTGATTTTCGTGATGTCACATGCGGGACGCCTCCTTCTGAATCCTACGTCAGCACTGGTTTGTTTATGAGAAAGCGACCGTATTATTTACATCCCCGGTGTTGTCTCCGTCGTCTTCACTACTTGAATCATCATCAAATCCAAACAGATGAAGCCCCAATTCTGACATCTCATTATATTCTTCATCCAAAGGTGAAGTAACATTGCACTCAGGTGACAATTCCATATTTCAGTGCAGAATTGCTGGCTGCTAAACTTGGTCTACACAGGCTGTGCACTGAAACCGTGCAAGCTCTCGCAGCCTGCTGGTGCTTCCGCAGGTGACGTCACGAATCTGGCTCCGGACTCCCTTGGGATTTTTCCAGACGCATTTTGTTATTTTATTTTTTTCTGCTGTAGACAGATGGCCTTGTGCAAAATTACCCTTCTGGATGAGTGTGTAAAGGGACATACTTTCATATAAAAAAAACAAAAACAAAAATTGGTCCAGAATATGCCCTTTAAGATTCCACTTTTATTTCAGACACTAATCGTCACACATGATCAGTATTCACTGTTCACTATAACATAATCTCCTGCATCTGATACAAGTTTGTTCCAGAATTGTTCCTGCTGCTTTCAGAAGCAAAGCAACAAATTTGAAGCAATGCCAAGTTATCTGACTTAAACTTCACCTTCACGTCGTTATGGATGATCGGGATGTTGCTGGATTGCAAACGGAGACAAAGTTCATACTTCATAATGCCATTTTTTCATGCTAAACCTATTACACACACACACACACACACACACACACACACACACACACACACACACACACACACACACACACACGTTGCTCTAATTCAGTGGTGTGTTTCCCAAAAGCCTCTTAACACTAAGAGCATCTTAACTCGGAGAGAGAGTGTTCATTGTGCTGCTCATTCTACCATTTAACGATGATCTTTGTGCTGCGATGCTTTTGGGAAACTCGGGCCAGTCTGTTTTCTTGTGCTGCTATGTACAGCCCTGAAGTCTGACCTCTGATTGGTCAGAAGGTGTTGATTAATTTCCTGTAACAGCAGCTTTGACAATAATGAGCTTAACCAGCCAACATGTTATTGTTGATTTGGTGATGTTTTGGTGAAGACTGAAGAGTAAAAAGTGAAGTTGGTGAAGGCACAGCTGTTTAAAGCAAAGTGATAACAGAAATCACAACATTTAAATGTACTGTAAATGGATAAAAATTGCTGTGTTGTACTTTAATTAATAAAAATGATAATAATTGGCAAGTCGCTGAGGTGTAAGAGGAGTAAAACACTTCAGGACTTACCGTATGGCTGAAGTGGGAAGAGGAAATCTGCTTCATCACACCATCTTGTTATTGATTATTTTCCAATTTCAGCATAACACAGAGTGTTTTATTCCTTACACAATAATGTTTATTGTGCTTGTTTATTTGTTTGTTCCTTTAGATAAAATCGTAATATGATTATGGGATAATCACTGATTCATTGCTCTTCTTGGTTTGATTGGATATACGGTACACTTTATTTTTTTCTCATCATGCTTTTTTTTTAGTTTGAGTCAAGTGAAAACCTTTTTAAATTGTATTGTTTCGTGGAAATAAGTGTCACAAAAGTATACGGTTTTTTGTAACTACTGCCTCATAGAGGCGGAGTCACGATGTCATCGTGTTGTAAGAATGGAAGAATGAGTGTAACAATAGCAAAACTTCGTAACCAATCAGCACTTATCCTGATCAAGTTCGATTACCCGTTCTATTTCTTGATAAACTTTGGAACCAATCAGAACCAGAAATGAAATAAGAGAAACCTCATTATAACTTCATAGTATTGGAAGATAATCCTCAGATAAAAAGATAAATGAAATTCACCTTGTGATTCGCCGAGGCTACTGATTCAATATCAAGTAAGTGGTGTTTATTTTAAGAAAATTGACCTTTTGATTATCACAGCTTTTGTTTGGTCCTTCTGAAAGGTCAAATGAAAGGTTTAAGGTTTTTTTGAGCTTTTTGGCAGATATTTACACCAAGAATTCCAGCCATTTGACAAAAACTGGAGAAGGCAGCAAAGACAAGGTCGGAATCTTTTGAGCGATCCGCTCGGTTTGCAATTACAAAAGTCCCATGTGGGAATAAATCAGCTCCTTCATGAAAACTAAGAGTAAAAGTTAAATGTATAATTGGTCAAACTTCTGCTATTCACTTTCATTTTTTAATTTTATTTGTTTTATTTTATTTTAGAGTCTTTACACTACACTTGTGAAACAAAATGTGCTCATTAGTACTAAATAATGCTTCTAAGACAATTCATGAACAAGTGCTTTCTTACTATTTTGAAAATAGATATAATTCACAGGACTGTATTCTGAATGAAAGACAGGAAACAAAATTGGTAACCAAAAAACTCCAAGCCCTGATGCTGCTCACAGCTTGGTGATGCTTGCAAGAGATGAAGCGAGTATCATTGATAACATGTATATATGTGATATGTACTGTATGGACATGGAATCAGAAAACAATTTTATTTATAAGCAGGAGCCACATGGACCCACAGGGTACCTATTTTTTTCCTACATAATCTCCATTTCCATCCATCCATCCATCCATCCATCCATCCATCCATCCATCCATCCATTCATACATTATCTGTAGCTGCTTTATCCTGTTCTACAGGGTTGCGGGTGAGCTGGAGTCTATCCCAGCTGACTACGGGCGAAAGGCGGGGTACACCCTGGACAAGTCGCCAGATCATCACAGGGCTGACACATAGACACAGACAACCATTCACACTCACATTCACACCTACGCTCAATTTAGAGTCACCAGTTAATCTAACCTGCATGTCTTTGGACTGTGGGGGAAACCGGAGCACCCGGAGGAAACCCACGCGGACACGGGGAGAACATGCAAACTCCACATAGAATGGCCCTCACTGGCCACGGGGCTCAAACGCGGACCTTCTTGCTGTGAGGCAACAGCGCTAACCACTACACCACCGTGCCGCCCCTAATCTCCATTTCATTCAGTGAAAGTGTCCCAGTGCTTCACAAGTGTACAGATTCCTTAATGGAAATAAAAAAAAGCAATCCCTTTCTAATTTATGTTGCACTTTTTAAAGATTTTATTTGACACCTTTGTGCATTATTATGTTACATGAATAATAGTGTACAAGACTAAACTACTGTATACACTATAAAACTTACCTCAACCTTATAATAAATAAATACGAAGTGTTAGTGGCGTGAAGTGGCTCCCCAAGGTTCACAGCCCCTCATGCTGACACCCCACATGTTAAAACCCAGGGATTGATGGGTATGCGGAGGACAGTCCCCCTCCAGTAACAGACATTTCAAAGACTTCCTGTCTGAACGCATCTTAATACACCAGTGGAGTGTAAACATGAACCTCAACCAACAAAAGAGATTTTCTCAAATGGAGTTGCAGAGAGCCAGCAGCGTTCTTATTCTCCACTAAACACTCGCAGTTCAGCGAGAGGCACTGGAGAGATTCAGGGCTTTTCTTTTCATGAATATTTCAAGATTTGGGACAAAACGCTGATTTGAATATTGAGAATTGGGTTACCTTCTGCTATGGATTATTACACAAAACATACCTCAACAAAGAAGAAGAAGAAGAAGAAGGAGGACTGGATAATGAGGTAGAGAGGAGTGGTTGGGAAAAAATGAGTGGATGGATGTATAAAGAGCTAGCTGATGGAAAAGAAAGGATGGAGGGAGAAGACTGATGGAGGAGAAAGGATGGAGAAAGAGAGGGAGAAAGTTGATGAAGTAAAAGGAAGGGATGAGAGGAGAAGGATGATTTAGGGGAAAGGATGGAGGGAGAGGGAGAAGGGTGATGAAAGAGAAAGGATGGCAGGAGAGGGAGGAGGATGGTGAAGGAGAAAGGATGAAGGGAGAAGGCTGATGAAAGAGGATGGAGGGAGAGGGAGAAGGCTGGTGAAAGAGAAAGGAAGGAGGGAGAGGGAGAATGATGATGAAGGAGAAAGGATGGAGGGAGATGGAGAAGGATGATGAAGGAGAAAGGATGGAGGGAGATGGAGAAGGATGATGAAGGAGAAAGGATGGAGGGAGATGGAGAAGGATGATGAAGGAGAAAGGATGGAGGGAGATGGAGAAGGCTGATGAAAGAGAAAGGATGGTGGGAGAGGGAGAAGGATGATGAAGGAGAAAGGATGGAGGGAGATGGAGAAGGATGATGAAGGAGAAAGGATGGAGGGAGAAGGAGAAGGATGATGAAGGAGAAAGGATGGAGGGAGAAGGAGAAGGCTGATGAAGGAGAAAGGATAGAGGGAGATGGAGAAGGATGATGAAGGAGAAAGGATGGAGGGAGAAGGAGAAGGATGATGAAGGAGAAAGGATGGAGGGAGAAGGAGAAGGATGATGAAGGAGAAAGGATGGAGGGAGAAGGAGAAGGCTGATGAAAGAGAAAGGATGGAGGGAGAGGGAGAAGGCTGATGAAAGAGGATGGAGGGAGATGGAGAAGGCTGATGAAGGAGAAAGGATGGAGGGAGAAGGAGAAGGCTGATGGAGGAGAAAGGATGGAGGGAGAGGGAGAAGGCTGATGAAAGAGAAAGGATGGAGGCAGAAGGAGAAGGCTGATGAAAGAGAAAGGATGGAGGGAGAAGGAGAAGGCTGATGGAAGAGAAAGGATGGAGGGAGAGGGAGAAGGCTGATGAAGGAGAAAGGATGGAGGGAGAAGGAGAAGGCTGATGGAGGAGAAAGGATGGAGGGAGAGGGAGAAGGCTGATGAAGGAGAAAGGATGGAGGGAGAAGGAGAAGGCTGATGGAGGAGAAAGGATGGAGGGAGAGGGAGAAGGCTGATGAAAGAGAAAGGATGGAGGCAGAAGGAGAAGGCTGATGAAAGAGAAAGGATGGAGGGAGAAGGAGAACGCTGATGAAAGAGAAAGGATGGAGGAAGAGGGAGAAGGCTGATGGAGGAGAAAGGCTGGAGGGAGAGGAAGCACACCAAGAAAGGAGTTTGGATCAAGATGTAGACTGAAAGCTGATGGAAAAGCTCAATGGAGAGATAAACAGTCCGGTAGAGAAGGTTGGATGAAGGGATAGTGAGCAGACTGAAGGATGGGTGAAGGGCATGGATACAGACTGGTAGAAGACACCAGATGGAGGGATGAGGAAGAGATTGATGTGACCATCAAATAAATTCTATGCATTTTAACTCTTGAGATACGCACTTGGTCATGAATCCTAAAATATTCTATATTATTATTATTATTATTATTATTATTATTCCATGACCATAACTCCAGTGCGGTGTCTGCTGCTCAGAAGCTGATTCCATTTGTTTGTCATGCCGTGGAGTCACAGACTGGACCGATTTCATTTCTTCAAAAAGAAAAGAGTCGTGAGTGTGCAAACTGAATACTATCAATAATGTATAGTGAATGCTAACCATGTGCCACTCCCAGCAGGGCGCTCTCCGAGGATCTCAGGGAGATAGACTGATTTCAGCAGACTTACATACATTCATGCCAGGGAAGAGCTACAGTTTGTATCTGAACCCATTTCAAAGGGTGAACGTAGGGTCTATAAATAAGCTTGAAGAAATTCTAGGAGAAAATAAAAGACAAGAAAAGAAAGTAATGTTCTGCTTTGCCAAAGTGCTGCTGGCTCTGGTTTCTCAGCAGGACATTAAAGCTTTTTCACTCACTCAGAATGGGACAGGTTGCATCTGAAAGATCCAATATTACAATTTAGAATTTGCCTGCACCCTTAATAGTGCCTTAATATAGAGAGATGGATCTTTTTCCCTTGAGGAGATGCTTAAGAACGCTTACCACCCGCTATGTGACTCTGCAGGCAGTCAGGACTTTCTAAGGATGAAATCATACACAGACATCGCCTTTATTTATAATATTCTATATATAAGTCTAGTTTATCGAGTAAAACAATCCAGTTATTCATCCAGATCTGTCTTTCGAGTCTGTTCTGAAAAAAAAGACCTATATATCACAATGACACTGCAGGATATCAAAGATTATTTTATCCACATTCACTGGATATGAGCAATCATGCGCTCTGATTGGCTACTCTACTACTAGGATATCAGCTCGCATACAATGAGTCGAGAAAAACAACATGGCGGAGCATGTTGCTGAAGCAACCAAGGATGAAATAAAAACTCTACTCCAAAACAAAACACCAAAAATCATTATCAAGAAAAGAAAGAAAAGAAAGAGAAATAGTGAAAGAATATAGTTTTTTTTTCTTTCCCCCCCAATATTTCCTGTTCCACACTCCAGCCCAGTCGGTGGCAGTAATGCACCTTTAAGTTGGTTTGCCAACCGCCAAAAAACCCTAAAGAAGAAGAAGAAGAAGAAAAAGAAGGCCCAAAAAGTACAAAAAAGCAAAAAATATGGAATAAAAGTATTTGATGGTGAGAACATATCTTTTTTTTTTAATTTTCAAGAATTATTATTGCTATCGCATTTTTCACAAATTGCTTCTGTCATTTTGCCGGTTTGTTTACATTCTAAGCGGAAATTATTTTGTCGGATGTTTTGTATAAAGTTTTTATTTATCAGATTTGAAATAAATAAATAAATAAATAAAGCTCTGTTTCTCAAAATCCAGTGAATGTGGATAGAATAAAAAAGTTATTCCAGTCAATCTCGTCGTACACGGATTATAGACACCTCGGTGCTACGCGACTCGTCGGCTATCAGCTCATGTACAGGTACGACTCGATTTCATGGAATAATTGTTAAATATTTAACAACGACACGGCATTATATCAAAGATCATTAGCATATAGTGGATTAAATCCTATGAGTATAAATATGGAGGTGATTATAGGAAATCATGCCCTGATTAGTCGAGAGATTCGAACACCTCAAGTGACTCGGGGAAAATGGCAGTCGATCACTTCGTTGGCGTAAATGAGGAAGAATTACAAATGATGAAAGAAAATACTGTTCCTAAATAAAAGCGCTAAAGATGCTATGAAGTTTGGTCTAATGTAAGGTGGGATTGTGATTTATTTTACTGATGTCAAAACAAAGTATTTTATGTGACTCGGCGTAGATCAGTGACACAAGTCTGCGCTGCAAAGTTATTACATTTGCATACCGCTTTTGAAGATTGAAATAAATTATTTTACATGCTTTTTTAAAAATAAGCACTTTATACGAAAACAATTATCCGGCTCAGGCTCAGTGAATATCGGTGAATAATAATCTCGACTTCATCTCCATTATTATTCATCGATATTCACCTCACCTTTGGCGAATAACTGTTAATCAGCATTAAACCCCGGAGTTGATTCATTTCCAATAACTGCACATCCTGAAGTGTGTTTTCTTCCTAATTCTGTCTTTCACAGTAATCTTCCAACAATTACAAGCTATTACTTATTCCAGATAGATACATCATTATGTTTTTTTTTTCTTTTCTTTAATCCATTTATAGTTATGTTTAATGTTATAGAACATCATCGGACAGTTAAAGAGAGAAAACGACACTAGATTAGACTCGGAGAGAAGCCGCAAAACACATCCTGACACCGTTTTACGAAACACTGACACTGGAGACTGCTTCAAGACTGCCTTCTTCGAGAAAAAAAAAGAAAAAAATTAAAGAGACTTTTAAATAATTTGTAGATGATGTGATGCGCCCATATACTGTAATTTGTGTCTCATCGTGGCGCTGTTGAGATTTCGATTCCGATTGGTCAGAAGGTGTTGAGTTCATTTTGTATAACAGTAGCGTAACTACAACCCTGATTCCAAAAAAGTTGGGACAAAGTACAAATTGTAAATAAAAACGGCATGTAATGATGTGGAAAGTTTCAAAATTCCATATTTTATTCAGAATAGAACATAGATGACATATCAAATGTTTAAACTGAGAAAATGTATCATTTAAAGAGAAAAATTAGGTGATTTTAAATTTCATGACAACACATCTCAAAAAAGTTGGGACAAGGCCATGTTTCCCACTGTGAGACATCCCCTTTTCTCTTTACAACAGTCTGTAAACGTCTGGGGACTGAGGAGACAAGTTGCACAAGTTTAGGGATAGGAATGTTAACCCATTCTTGTCTAATGTAGGATTCTAGTTGCTCAACTGTCTTAGGTCTTTTTTGTCGTATCTTCCGTTTTATGATGCGCCAAATGTTTTCTATGGGTGAAAGATCTGGACTGCAGGCTGGCCAGTTCAGTACCCGGACCCTTCTTCTACGCAGCCATGATGCTGTAATTGATGCAGTATGTGGTTTGGCATTGTCATGTTGGAAAATGCAAGGTCTTCCCTGAAAGAGACGTCGTCTGGATGGGAGCATATGTTGCTCTAGAACCTGGATATACCTTTCAGCATTGATGGTGTCTTTCCAGATGTGTAAGCTGCCCATGCCACACGCACTAATGCAACCCCATACCATCAGAGATGCAGGCTTCTGAACTGAGCACTGATAACAACTCGGGTCGTCCTTCTCCTCTTTAGTCCGAATGACACGGCGTCCCTGATTTCCATAAAGAACTTCAAATTTTGATTCGTCTGACCACAGAACAGTTTTCCACTTTGCCACAGTCCATTTTAAATGAGCCTTGGCCCAGAGAAGACGTCTGCGCTTCTGGATCATGTTTAGATACGGCTTCTTCTTTGAACTATAGAGTTTTAGCTGGCAACGGCGGATGGCACGGTGAATTGTGTTCACAGATAATGTTCTCTGGAAATATTCCTGAGCCCATTTTGTGATTTTCAATACAGAAGCATGCCTCTATGTGATGCAGTGCCGTCTAAGGGCCCGAAGATCACGGGCACCCAGTATGGTTTTCCGGCCTTGACCCTTACGCACAGAGATTCTTCCAGATTCTCTGAATCTTTTGATGATATTATGCACTGTAGCTGATGATATGTTCAAACTCTTTGCAATTTTACACTGTCGAACTCCTTTCTGATATTGCTCCACTATTTGTCGGTGCAGAATTAGGGGGATTGGTGATCCTCTTCCCATCTTTACTTCTGAGAGCCGCTGCCACTCCAAGATGCTCTTTTTATACCCAGTCATGTTAATGACCTATTGCCAATTGACCTAATGAGTTGCAGTTTGGTCCTCCAGCTATTCCTTTTTTGTACCTTTAACTTTTCCAGCCTCTTATTGCCCCTGTCCCAACTTTTTTGAGATGTGTTGCTGTCATGAAATTTCAAATGAGCCAATATTTGGCATGAAATTTCAAAATGTCTCACTTTCGACATTTGATATGTTGTCTATGTTCTATTGTGAATACAATATCAGTTTTTGAGATTTTTAAATTATTGCATTCTGTTTTTATTTACAATTTGTACTTTGTCCCAACTTTTTTGGAATCGGGGTTGTACTAATCACGGGTTTATTAATCATTAACGAGTTCATTCTAATACTTTACGTTATTGTTTCTATAGTAACGACAACTCATTCATGTAAACTACATAAATGTTTGTTTGTTTTTTAAATCCAGCGCCCTCCACAATTATTGGCACCCCTCGTTAAGATATGTTCTTAGGCTTCTAATAAATTCTTTTTTTTTTTAAATAATATAGGACAACAGTGCAAAAAAAGAGAAAAATCCAACCTTTAATTCAAGTACATTTATTCAGTGGGAAAAAAATCCCACATTAAGAAATGATTATTTTGCATGAAATCATGTGTGCCACAATTATTGGCACCCCTGATGTTAATACTTTGTACAGCTCCCTTTTGCCAACAAGACAGCACTTAATCTTCTCCTATACCATTTCACAAGATGGGAGAATACAGAGAGAGGGATCTTCGACCATTCCTCTTTGCACAATCTCTCTAAATCATCCAGAGTCCTGGGTCCTCTCCTATGCACTCTCCTCTTCAGCTCACCCCACAGGTTTTCAATTGGGTTGAGGTCTGGGGACTGAGATGGCCATGGAAGGAGCTTGATTTTGTGTCTGGTGAACCATTTTTGTGTCGATTTGGCCACATGTTTAGGGTCATTATCTTGCTGAAGGACGCAGTGATGACCCATCTTCAGCTTTCGGGCAGAGGCCACCAGATTTTGATTTAAAATGTCCTGGTATTTCAAAGAGTTCATGATGCCATGCACCCTAACAAGGTTCCAGGAGCCTTTGGAAGAGAAACAGGCCCACAGCATCACCGATCCTCCCCTATACTTCACAGTGGGCATGAGGTGCTTTTCTGCATACTCATCTTTTGTGATGATTAAGAGTGTTTGTTGCCAAAAAGCTCTATCTTGGTCTCATCTGACCAAAGCACATGGTCCCAGTTGAAGTCCCAGTCCCATCCTCATCCAGGCTTGTTTGCCACTGTTCCAGTTGTTTTAAACTTCTTGATGATTCCTCTGACTGTAGATATGGGCAGGTGTAGGCGAGTGGCTATTTTCTTGTAGCCGTTGCCTGACTTATGGAGGTCGACACACATCTGCCTTACTTGAATGGTGTGTTCTCTTGTCTTTCCCATGTTTAAGAATGGATAAGAGAAATAGGCCTCTGTGTCACATCATATTTATACTCCAGGGAAACAGGATGTTATGAATTACTAATTAAAGGTTCCTAGATACTCTGATCAACTTTATAAACTACAGTAGAAATGACAGAAATGCTTCAATTACATTTATTTGCTAGGAATTTTTATGGGTGCCAATAATTGTGGAACAGATGATTTTATGAAAAATAATTATTTCTTAGTCAGGGATTTTTTTTTTATTTTTAATTCACTTGAGTTAAGGGTTACATTTTTCTCCAATTTTCAGTGTGAGATTATGCTTCTGCAATAAAAATTGAATTTATTTTAAGGCTTTAAACACATCGTAACCAGGGGTGCCAATAATTGTGGAGGGCACTGTATCTAATTGATGATACGATGAAGATTTCTGTAAGGAGAAATGTGTTGATTTAATGCTTGGGGAAGGAGTCTCCAGTGTGAGCGCTCTGTCACAGTCAGAGATAAAGCTGTAATTTTATTTATTTATTTTTTTTAATGCTGTACATTCATACATGTCAACCTTTGGTCAATCAAACCTGTATAACCAACTTCCAAAATCCGCATTTCCCTTATAAAATCCGTATAAGATGCAAATTAAAATAATTTACCTAAAATTTGAATGATAATTAACAATGATATATCCCAGTTACTTTTTATTCAATATTAATAACAATAAACCTTCAGAATGAATACAAAGCTCCAATGTTTGACAAAAACACAAAGTGTTATCAGCGTAGTTACGAAGGAAATACTTCGTTGTTTGGAGACAGGTTTCACCGAGCGGCTATTATGCGCGAGACTTCATATTAGCCACAAATTCAGGAAAATCTGTTCGTAAAATTACGTTATAATGACCAAATACAATGAAAAGTATTTTTCCAGTCTCACCTGTGAAAGGTAATCCCATGTGATCTCGTTTGGACGGTAAACCTGTTGGTACAGTTAAACACAGCACATGAATGAGGCATCTTTATTCTCGGCTACTGTCTAGACGCTATACCAGAGACGGTTGAAGAATCTCCACTTTGCCACATCCAATATGGCGGCGAAGATGACGTATGATTCTACGCAGAAGGCGGCGTCTATGTTTATATGTCTATGACTTCACGGTTGGCGGGATTCTCGCAATGTGGTGTGCGCATGATCAAAAGTGGAACGAAGTCTCGCTACCACAAGATAACGCACGATTTCATAAGACTCTTTACTGGCTGTCTGTGGTGTACAGTACGTTTGTAAATGTTATGCGCTCTTTTATCATCGTGGGAATTGATTATAGCTCTAAATAAATATTGAAGTTTTTTTAAAAGAATCCGTATAACTTTATTTATACGCCCGTATACTACGTTTATTGAATCAAATCCGTATAAAATACGGACATTCCGTATAGGTTGACATGTATGTAAATTTGAAACATGCTGGATGCTCGTTCTGGAATAATTTCATGAAAACACAAACAAAACTTTCTCCTGTCGGATGAATCCAAAAGATATGCCACGAAACATCTAATACGTTTGAACAATTCTAATACGAGCCGCATCTGTTCTTTTAGTGCGAAATCTGCGACAGAAGTCCGACTCAGACAGATTTCCACATTTCCACCAGATGGGTCAGACGATCTTATTAGGCGGCCCGTGGAACAAAAACGGTGGCTGCATCTTTAAACTGCATCATCTGCTGCGTCTTAACTGAGTTTGTGTATCGCAGAGCCAGAGATCTGCTTGATCTCGAGAAAACAGGGCAACTCTGGAACCTTCGTCTTCGCAAAGTAGGCTGGGAAAAAGAAAGAAAATTGGATTTTCTGAGATCACAAAAGATGTCTGCTCTCACATCTTTGTATTTGATGGCCATATGTGGGATGTAACTCCTGGTCAGTTTCAGAGTATGTGTGTGTGCATTTATGTGTGTTTGTGTGTGTGTGTGTGTGTGTGTGTGTGTGTGTGTGGGTGGGTTTATCTGGAGTCTCAGTAACTGTCAGTCCCAGTCTCTTCACATTGTGCTTCATCCATAGGCCTGGAGAATGCTTTCATTTGGAAGCGTGTGTGTGTGTGTGTGTGTGTGTGTGTGTGTGTGGTGACAGAATAAGACGAGACCTAGAGTGAGCTCCGTTTGACAGGATGGTTGTTTTTATTTCAAAAGTCTTATTAAAAATTTAGCTCACCCTCAGTGACTGTCTCAGAGACAGAATCTCACAATCCAGTGTAAGTAATTTCTATTTACTGCATTTCTGTGTTTTATTCACTTTTCACACCAGAGCTTTATTTAATTGCTAATTATGTTTATATAAGTATAGAGTCATAAACAAAAGCTGGAGTCGCATCCTCCATGAAAAGGTACTTTGCAATTTACATTTTACAGTCGACTGTAATCCCATCCATGCATCTTACATCTCCTTCTCTTCCAGCTTTAGTTAGACTTGTTCATTTACTTTGAGGAATTTCGTTCCTGTGCTGTAAGGCTGATGAATCGTCACCAAGAAACCTCGACACACCCAGCTACACTTTCACACTTCATGTACAGTTTCGGTCAGAAGTTTACATAAAGCGACATGAATGTCATCTTGGATATGAACGTCATGGCAATATTTGGGCTTTCAGTCATTTCTTTGAACTGTTCTTATTCTGTGGCTGAATAATTGTCCAGCATACATCTTTAATAATAATAATAATAATAATAATAATAATAATAATAATAGAATTTGGTGCACAAGTTTTAATTTTCTTTGGGTTTTCTGAAATCAACACAGGGTCAAAAATTTACATACGCTCACTTCGATTATTAATTCAGAGGCGCTGAAACATCCAAAATGTCTCTTATCTTGCCAAGGCCGAGGTCTCTTAACTTCCTGTTAGTGATCATGATTGACTACAGCTGGTAGCTTCTCTGTGCCTTCATAAAAAGGGTTTGTTTACAGCACTCTTTGGATTGACCAACACACAATACAGTGGGAAAGTCCAAGGAGCTCAGTGCAGATCTGAGAAAGAGGATCGCAGATATACACAACTCTGGAATGTCTCTTGGAGCCATTTCTAAACAACTGCAAATTCCAAGATCAGTTCAAACAATTGTATCCAAGTTATTGTGAGGTGTTGTCACTTTGCCAAGACACTCTGTTTCAAGAAAACCCAAACTGTCACCCTCAGCTGAAAGGAAATTGGTTTGGATGGTCAGGAACAACCTGGGAACCACCATGGTACAGCCCTGCCATGAACTGGAAGCTGATAGATCACTGTCACAAAAAAAAACAACAGCAACTTTTCATTCATTCATTCATTCATTAGAAAGAGTTGCTTAATTAAATGATTCATTGCCATGACTCATTTGAAAGAATCACATTTGTAATTCTTTTGATTCACTGGAAATATTCAGGATAATATGTTTAAATACACACAGCCTAAACAGCAGATGGAAAGCTTCATCGAAAATCAGCACTTCTGTTAGTGTGTAGACAGAAACAAGCTCCTGATTCACTCAATGCTCTGAAAAGAGTCACTTAATGTGAATGATTCACTTTTGAATCATCACCAATTACCAATCTGTGACTTCCCAAATAAACACTGCGGCAGTCAGATACAGTGATGGACATTCAGACTCATGAAAGTCATTTGACTCTTTTGAACCATCCATCTGAGTGAATCAAATTTTAAAATTGTTTTGATTCATTGGAAATATTAGGAGTCAAATGTTTAGATACACACAAATGGAAAGCATCATGGGAAAACCTGCACTTCTTTTAGTGCGTGGATGAAAAGAAGACGAAGAAGAAGAAAAACCTTTGGAGTCAATCAGTTCATTGAAACGAATCATTAAAATGAATTACTGTATATGTATGAATCAAACTTCTTGATTCTTTTGATTTGCTGGAAATGCTCAAAGGCAAAATTGTTTTAACACACGCAGCCAAGGCAAAAGATGGAAAGCATAGCAAGTGTCTAAAAAAAGAAAGAAAAATGTTTGATTCATTCAATTCATTGAAACGAATCATTCAAAACTATTGCTTAATTTCTGATTTGAATCAATCAAGCATTTGATTCTTTTGATTCATGTTAGTATACACACACAGCCAAAACAACAGATGGAAAGCATAGCAAAAAAAAAAAAAAACCCCAAAACCCTGCATTTGTGTTTTACCATATGTTCGTGTGTGTATGAGAGGGAGAGAGAGAACAACTTTTCATTCAATCAAGCCACAGAAAAGAATTATGCAATATGAAATGATTCATTTCAGAATCATCCATCACTCATCTGCTGAAAATCTGGGACAAGTAATAAATTAAGAAAGCTCTTCAATACACTTGCAGCGTGTTGTACTAACAGATCATTTTTATGTATTATGCAAAAGAACAGGAAATGTATTCTAAAGAATTTATGCAAGACTTTGTTCATTCAAGAAATAGAAATCTCTCTCTCTCTCTCTCTCTCTCTCTCTCTCTCTATCTATCTATCTCCCTGGAAGATGCCCTTTAACTTGCAAATGATGCTGGGATCCATGATGAAGGGAAACAAACATCATGAGTGTAGATATGCACACACACACACACACACACACACACACACACACACACACACACACCTAAATGAGCAGGTTGTGATGAGGAACATATCCATGAAGAGGATCAAAAGGGATAAGTGGAATTGCATAAATAAATGTAAATTGATGCACATATGCATGTAGGTCATGAAGTCCTATCACACACAAACAACCATAATAAACCATGTTATTATATGACTATGATGTGATGGTATGCTAATTAGTCTAGTAACCTGTGTGTGTGTGTGTGTGTGTGTGTGTGTGTGTGAGGGATGGAAAGCTGTATTCAGGTTAGATTTATATAATTGTTACACATGTATATTACTATTAGTCCTGGCCAAATCTGTAATGTCAGTCATTGTGCATACATGCATACTGTATTTAACATATTCGTAATGATTCTTCTTCCTTGTCCAGCACTATTGCCGAGTTGGGGTCCATGTGGACCCTACTGAGCCACATGTCATATTAAATGGAGTATAGTTTTATTTCTTGCCGCAACCCTTCCATTTCTGGGCTTGGGAACCAACCATTCACACCTATGGGTAAGTTAGAGTAGCCAATTAGCCTAAACGCATGTCTTTGGACTGTGGAGGAAACCCACAGAGACATGGGGAGAACATGCAAACTCCACACAGAAAGGCCCCGTCAGCCACTGGGCTTGAACCCAGAACCTTCTTGCTGTGAGGCGACAGTGTTAACCACTACACCACATACGTATGAGTAAAGATTCATTACATTACATTACAGGCATTTAGCAGACGTTCTTATTTATCCAGAGTGACGTGCAACATACCCAGAGCAGCCTGGGGAGCATTTAGGGATTAGCTGCCTTGCTCATGGGCACTTCAGCCGTTCCTGTTGTTACAGGGACTCAAACCAGCAACCTTTTAGTCCCAAAGCTGCTTCTCTAACCATTTGGCGATTCCTGTCAGAAAAGATGTTTAGTGCTTCTTCTTTGGTTTTTAGCTTCTTTCGAGTCTTTCAGTCCAGAGGAACTGTTTTCATAGTTCTTGGAACTGTTGGAAGAATGATCATAGTTCATAGAAGGCAATTTTAGGGACTTTTTAGCTCCTACTTAAGGGTAGGTTCTCTCCTAGCATACACAGAGTAAAGTAAGTGTACATTGATTGGTCGAACATGGGTCAGTGCAGCACCACCAACCGCCATTTTTAAAAATATATGTAAAACGTTCGCCATGTAAACAACAGCTCTGAATGTTCACGTTAAAAATGAAAGAAAAAAAAAACACGGACAAATGGACCAACAGTAAAATCCAGGCTTTATTGAGAGTACATGCGATGAAGGAACAACAACTTGATTTTGATGCTTATAAAATCTTGGCTAGCATTCCTTACTAATGTCATGCTAGCAAGCAAGCTTGCATCACTTCAGCATTCCTACTGGTGGTGTGAAGGCAAAATGAAAAAAGCCCTTGAAAATACATAGTTCTCAAAGGACATCCCCAGTGGTCCCCAGTAGTTCCTCTCAATGAGTCCTGAGAACCGTTTGGTCTGAGAGCGCCTCTAGTTCCAGGGAAGGGAAACTGTAATGCTGCGGCATACAAGGACATTTATGGCAACAATTTTTTGGAAGGATCACGTGTGGGTGTGACAGTCAGGTGTCCATAGGGTAGCCATCCATCCATTATCTGTAGCTATTGGGATAGGCTCGCAGGCAAGCTGGAGCCTATCCCAGCTGACTATGGGCAAGAGGCAGGGTACACCCTGGACAAGTCATCAGGGCTGACACATAGAAACAAACAACCATTCACACTCACGGTTAATTTAGAGCCACCAATTAAACTAACCTGCATGGGGGAAACTGGAGCACCTGGAGGAAACCCACATGGGGAGGACATGCAAACTCCACACAGAAAGGCCCTTGTCGGCCACTGGGTTCAAACCCAGGACCTTCTTGCTGTGAGGCAACAGTGCTAACCACTACATCACCGCGCTGCCCCTCCATAGGGTACATTTGGCCATATTGTGTCTATCCTATTGTTGATGTTTAAAGGGGTGAGTCAGAAAAGCTGAGTTCAGTTCCTAGCACAGGTACAGCCTTGAGATGCTCCAGTTTTCCCCACAGTCCAAAGACATGCAGGTTAGTTTGTTAATTTGAGTGTGAATGGTTGTTTGCCTTGATGTGTTAGCCCTGCGATGATCTGGCGACTTGTCCAGGGTGTACCCCGCCTCTCGCCTATAGTCAGCTGGGGTAGACTCCAGCTTGCCTGTGACCCTGCACAGGAAAAGCGGTTATGGAAAATGGATGGATAATCATCTACAATAATATTTGGACTTTCTTGAATTCTCCACTAATAGAAAACAAATGACACTTCATGGATACCTTTGCGATCCATAGACGTAAGAGAAGGTCCAGAAATCTTCTCCCATTTCTTTACCAGGAATTCTTCATTTTCCATTGGCACAGTTGGTTATGGTTAAAGAGAAAAAACAGAAACACGTCACAGACCTGGATGAATCAATTCTGATGATAATGATAATGGATAACGTATAGATGAGCAGATGAGCAGTTCCTGGTCGTGGAGTGCTCTACAAGCATCAGTCTTTGTCTCAGTTCTACTCTCAGCTCATGAAACTACTCAGCAATCCACAATGGATAAGGGTCTGAAGTAAATCCTGGACGAGGATTGCATATCTGATTGTCAGATTTCCTTGGGGTGGAACATAATCTAGTGGTAACAAAAACAAATCTACTTGAGGATCGCTGCTTCTGCTGAACCCTCGACTGTCTGTATATCTTGCTTGCTAATTTAAACCCTGGAGTGTTTCCAGCAGCTGAGTCCAAATTGCTATTGTTCTCTCGGGTAAGATACTTTCATCAGTAACTTAACCTTATACCACAGAGATGTTGAAATCTGATTGTAGTGTCAGCTGAAAGGCAAATCACAGGTTTATATTAACGCACATTTCTATAGTAACAGCTCGTTCATGGTGACTTGTCTGGAGGACAATCGACAGTACAGAAACCAACGACTGCAAAACAAGTTGGTATTTAACGTTCATATGGTGACATTTATAGAAAGAGTCTCCAGTGTCAGCCAGAGGTAAATCTCTAACATTCGGTTTTCCAATATCTTTGAGTTTACGCTTTCATTTTCTAGGAAACATGACAAGCTGCGTCCACTAAGTTACACTTTTATGTCCAACTGTTATGAGGCGCTGACACTGGAGACTCCTTCCATAAAAGCATCTCCTTACAGAAACCCTCAACAAGTTTTTGTCCTGTGAATAAATTATTATTATTATTATTATTATTATTATTATTATTATTATTACATATTAAATACCATGTTAGATGTGGTTTGCAGCTGCACAACTGTCAGAGCTGCAATTACAGAAAATGAATCAACACCTTCTGACCAATCAGGATGCAGAATTCAATAGTAACCTGGTATAACTTCTATTATTCTATTCATATTCACTGGATATGAGCAATCGTGCACTCTGATTGGCTACTCTACAACTAGGATATCAGCTCATATACCATGAGTAGAGAAAAACAAAATGGCGTCAGAGCCAACCAAGGACAAAATGAAAACTCTATTCAAAAACAAAACCCCAAAAAATGCAACAAAAAAGCAAGAAAATATGGAATAAAAGTATCTGATGGTAAGAACGTATATATTTTATTTTTCAAGAATTATTATTGTCACATTTTTCACAAATTGCTCCTGTCATTCTAAGCAGAAATTATTTTGTTGGAAGTTTTGTATGAAGTTTTTACTTAGTGAATTTGCAAAAAATAAAAATGCTCTGTTTCTCAAAATCCAGTGACTGTGGATAGAATAAAACAGTCATTCCACTCAATCTTGTCGTATATGGATTACAGACAACTCGGTGCTACGCGACTCGTCGGCTATCAGCTCATGTACGACTTGATTTCGTGGAATAACTGTTAATTATTTTGCCATTGTGATGAGGTTTATTTTAACAGCTAGATTGGTACTGGTAGCTTCGCCAACAAACATATTTTTACTTTTGTAATAATCATATAATTTTAAGACATCTTCAAAAATGTCTCACTTCATCTCATCTCATTATCTGTAGCCGCTTTATCCTGTCCTACAGGGTCGCAGGTGAGCTGGAGCCTATCCCAGCTGACTATGGGTGAAAGGTGGGGTACACCCTGGACAAGTCGCCAGGTCATCACAGGGCTGACACATAGACACAGACAACCATTCACACTCACATTCACACCTACGGTCAATTTAGAGTCACCAGTTAACCTAACCTGCATGTCTTTGGACTGTAGGGGAAACCGGAGCACCCGGAGGAAACCCACGCGGACACGGGGAGAACATGCAAACTCCGCACAGAAAGGCCCTCGACGGCCACGGGGCTCGAACGCGGACCTTCTTGCTGTGAGGCGACAGCGCTAACCACTACACCACCGTGCCACCCTCTTCAAAAATGTTTTAAAGTTAATTTGCATATATTCCAAGCTATGGATATGTCTCAATTCTTGAATCAGGTTTCTGTATTGTACTTTTCCAACCCTTGAGCTACAACCATAACATTTCCTAACAGGTCCCTCTGACTGAAAGCATTTAGCAAATAAATACATAATTAAACCACTTCGTAAATCGGACTGCGTGCAGAAATGGTGCAGTTCAAGTGAATGTCAGGATGTGAGTTCATATCCCAGAGCCACTGCTGGACCCTGAAGCAAGTCTTTTGATTTGAAGTGGAAGTGGATTCTGCTTAATTTGCATAAAAATCTTGACCAAGTGAATGAAATGTAACTCTAGCTATATAGAAGAACACATGGAGCCGAATCCTACGCTAAAATTCCAGAATATTCCATCAATCAGCTTCATATTTCCGATGACAGTCATGTACAGGAATTTTGCAGGGAGTGTATAACACACTCTGTGATCCCATTCCTACCAGTTAGTGTGAGTTGTTTTGTAGGATTAAGTAATTTATTATTCTTGCCTGTGCTCTAAATGACACGATTAGCTCTGGTGGCAAAACTGGGGGACGAGACCTTTAAATGTCACACTCAAGCATCCCGAGTGGTGAGAAAAAAGGGCAATAAAACGACGCTGGCTCATTTTAAAAGAGCAAACATTAACACTTGCATTCTGAGAAATTTTACACTGCAAACTCGACTCCACGGTCTTATTCAAAGTAAACACAAGACACTATTTTTAAAGATTTGCAGCTTGGAAAATGTTTCTGCCCTGTTTGTATGGTAAAGCAATGGAGTGTGCCAGTGCTAGCTATTCAGTGCTAACTGCACTGCAACCCCACTATAATGAACTCTCTTACTATGAACCTTTGCATATCATGAACTAAGTTCGTGACCCCCCCCCCCCCCCCCTTTAATGACAATGAGTTGATGAGTTGGAATCTTAAAAAAAAAAGTCACTGACCCATGCGCTTCTCTTCCTACCAGAGACAAACAATAAGTAATCAAGTCCGCAGTCAAAGGCTTAACTAACCTCGCTTAGGTGTCACTTACGAACAAAAATCGTGATCACTGAATTCAAAAAATCCTTTAAAAAGTCTTTATTTTATGAGCTAAAAGCAGTTTTCTTGAGTCTTTACTCCATAAGCACTGTTGTCATGACTACTCGTCGTCATGTCCATGCAGTCTGAGCACGCAGCACCATGAGGATGAATTACCATGCACCTGTTCCAGATTAGAGTGCAATCACAGCACACACTTATCAGGACTCCATAAACATACAGACTTTGTGAAGTATATATGCTGTACCGAGTGTCTCACATTACCAAGCCTTTGTATCTTTGTCATCCACCTCCCTTGCATGACACTTGTTAACATAAGATACTCTCTGTTGAAGACAAACTTCATATCTTGGCGCTTTTAAAGCGAGTAAGAAAGCAATGAATTTGTCTAAAGAATATGGCATCCCAAAAAATTCAATTTAAATTTTTTAAGCAACAGAAAAAGAGCTCTGAGACTTCGTCTGTAACTGTGATCAACATGATGGGCTGAAAAGAAAGAAGATGCGACAAGCAAACTATCAGCATCTTGTGACTTATTTCCTTTACTTTGTAAATATATAAGTGAATTAAGTGTAAATGTTTGATGTAAGAGTGGGTGTTTGTTGTGACACGTGGCTCCATTTCAATATTTCAACTTTTTCGGTATTACGAACTACTTGGACATCACCCAAGGAGTTCATTATTGCGTGCTTGCAGTGTACATATTTGTTCCTATGTGACGAGGAGATGCTGATTGTACTGTATTTGTCATGTTGACGAAGCCTTGGATGCTGATCATATTGTCACTGCTCCCGTAATCGTTCTTTCAAATATTTGTTTGATATTCAGCATTTTTGATACGAATGACAAAGATGATCACAAAGAAGCTTGGACTGAATGAATCATTCGCTGTCATGTTTGTTTAACAATGTGAATGACAGGCCTGCTTCCAGTGACATGATGACAAGATTCATTTCATTCTTCACAAAAAAATGTGCAAATAATGTTGAATGCTGAGTTTGAAAAAGAAAATTGCATGGAATAATTGCTTGACATTTCCGACTTATTAGTAATGGAGTGTTCCAGCATCTGGACCTTGAAAAGAAAATGGCTGACCTTCAGCTGGTTAAATAGCTAGGCTTGCTAAGAGAGTAAAACATGATAAACTTGTCTTGATGAACTGGAGTTATTGGTACCGGAACAAAGATGATTATTTTCCTCACAGTGAGCCTCAAAGTGGTTTTATCTTCTTGGACGACATCAATCAGTTTTATATTGGTGCAATAATTTGAATGTATCATCTGTAGTAGAGTCTCTAGGGTCAGCACTTTGTAAAAGCTTTACCTTTTGATCCAGGACGGAGGAATTTGCAATTTCTGGTTGCTTGCAAGAAGAAGAAGAAGAAGAAGCCTTTATTGATCAGATACAGTGTACATTACAGGACTTTCCTTCTCATATCGGAGCTTGTTAGGAAGTTGGGGTCTGAGCACAGGATCAGCCATGATACAGTCCCCTGGAGCAGAAAGGGTTAAGAGATGTTCAAAGGCCCAATAGTGGCAGCTTGGTAGGCCTGGGGGTTAAACCCACATCCTTCTGATTAGTAAATTACATTAGTTATCCAGAGGAACATAGAACATACCCAGAGCAGCATGGGAAGCAGTTGAGGGTTAGGTGCCTTGCTCAAGGGCACTTCAATCATTCCTGCTGGTCCAAGGAACTGGCAATCTGCTTTTCTAACCATTAGGCCATGGCTTCCCCAAACCAGAACTTTAACAATTGAACCACCAAAGCCCATTACTTGCTAACATGACAAGCTCTCAAAAGAGAGAAAAAAAGAGGTTAGTGGTTTGGGAATAACTGTTTATAGCTGCTATAACTAGTGTTGTAGGACTCGAGACCAGTCTCAAGACCACTTTTTGAAGGTTTCAGTTTTGTCTCGGAATCAACCACATATTTACTTGGCCTTGTCTCGGTCTTGGACATGGAGACTTGGGATTTTATTTCAAGATCAGTCAAGACCACAACTGTGGGGATTTCAGTAAATCACCTGTGCATTGTCTGATTTCGGGTGGCACGGTGGTGTAGTGGTTAGCACTGTTGCCTCACAGCAAGAAGGTTCTGGGTTCGAACCCAGCGGCTGGCGAGAGCCTTTCTGTGTGGAGTTTGCATGTTCTCCCTGTGTCTGTGTGGGTTTCCTCCAGGTGCTCCGGTTTCCCCCACAGTCCAAAGACATGCAGGTTAGGATAATTGGTGGCTCTAAATTGACCGTGAGTGTGAATGGTTGTTTGTCTCTGCCATATGTGTCAGCCCTGTGATGATCTGGCGACTTGTCCAGGGTGTACCTTGCCTCTCGCCCATAGTCAGCTGGGATAGGCTCCAGCTTGCCCTCGACCCTGCACAAGATAAGCAGTTATGGATAATGGATG
>NC_083576.1:3735620-3790620 GCF_027579695.1 Neoarius graeffei | reverse complement strand
GGGGAAAGCTGAGGAAACTGCCAGATTGGTCAGAAAGGAATCAAGAAGGAGGGAAGTGACATCATTGCCTCAGTTCTGTCTGAAATACATTTTTTTTCTTTTTCTCTCTCTCACGTTGCCTTAACAGCAGCACCACCGGCCGAAGTTCTGTCTGATAATCAGATCTAATTTTATACAAAATTAATACAAATGATTTGGAGTAAATCGGATTGATTTTCTGATGGAAACCTAACACAGGTTATGTTTTTAGTGCAGTTTGTTTGTCTGTAAACAGGACTGTGCAAAACTGACCAAGCTGATTTCCATGAAACTTGCTGGAAGGGTGTAACAGAGACCAAGGAAGCTCCCGTTAACTTCTGGAGTGGATCTGAGTCATGGGGCGGATCCACGAATTCAGTTTCACTTTCACTCACATTGCAAGATATGGCATTTGGCTTTGGTGGACATCTACTCTCAACAATCAGGGGCACTGCTAGAAATTTTGGGCCCTATGAAAGGATATAATATCCCCCCTCAAACACACACACATTTCTGGTAACCCGACTTCTTCATGATGGTGTCAATCTACTGATGGTTCACCATCAATTCTGGTTCTCCCGTGTGCAGCTAATGTGAGTGTTGGATTGGAAAGCAGCAAACCTAACGTGGTGTCATGCCCTGGCTCCGCCTACACAAGACTGTACCATGTCCTGAATAGGGAGAGGGATGAAATATAAAAACTTTCTGTTCCAATAATTTTGCTTCAAATGGAAACCCAAACCAGAAGGTTGTTGTATTTGCTCATTTTAAGACACAAACTTATTAAAGATATTTTTTAAATTAAATTAACTTACACATGGTAATAATATTAATTTTGTCCCCTGAGGGCCCTCTGTCAATGCTGGGCCCTTTGAATCATCCTAACTTTCCCCCATAACAGTGCCCCGTCAACAATACCCCACATTTTAAAGATCCAGTAGATGGCAGTAAAGTTAAATACACTGCAACTCTGCTGTTATGAACTTTCGCATATGATGAACTCAGTCCACGTTCCCCATCTTTAATGACAATGAGTTGGCATCTTAAAAAAAAAAAAAAAAATCACTGAGCCATGTGTTCCTCGTCCCCCAAAGAGAAACAATCAAGACAGCAGTAATAAAGTAATAAAGTCAGCAGTCAAGTTAACAAAACTTGTTAATGCCGTAAAACAAAGGCCTAACGAGTCTCACTTAGGTGTCAATCCTTAACAATCATAGAGATTGGCAACCATTCACTTCAAAAAATCCCTGAAAAGGACTTTATTTTATGAGCGAAAAACAGTTTTACTCGAGTCTTTACTCTGTAAGCACTGTTGTCATGGTAACTTGTTATCACATCCACACATGTTGGCACTCTGAGCACATGCACCTGTTCTGGATTAGAGTGCAATCACAGCGCACACTTATCAGGACTCCCTAAACACACAGACTTTGAGAAGTATATGCACTCGATTGAGTGTCTCACATTACCAAGCCTTTGTATCGTTGTATTGCTTTTGACTCACTTTTGTATTTCAGACTTTGCCTTTATGATTACCTCCGATATTCTGTTTGTGCCTCGCTCGACCATTACCCATTCCACGACCCTACCTTTGTCTTCTATTTTTGAACTGTTTGCCTGCCTGTTTAAAATAAGCACTCTTCCTGCAATTACATCCGTCATCCGTGTCCATTACATATCACTCAGAAATATAAGATACTCTCAGTTGAAAACAAACTTCATATCCTGGAGCATCTAAAGCATGGTGAGAAAGCAACAAATTTGTCTCAAGAATATGGCATCCTGAAAAAAAAATTCAATTTCAACTTTTAAAGCAAAAGAAAAAGAGCTCCAAGACTTCATCTGTAACTGCGATCAACATGACGGGCTGAAAAGAAAGAAGATGCAGGAAGCAAATGATGGCGAATGTGACTGATTTCCTTCTATCCATCCATCCATCCATCCATAGCTGCTTTATCCTGTTCTACAGGGTCGCAGGCAAGCTGGATCCTATCCCAGCTGACTACGGGCGAAAGGCGGGGTTCACCCTGGACAAGTCGCCAGGTCATCACAGGGCTGACACATAGACACAGACAACCATTCACACTCACATTCACACCTACGCTCAATTTAGAGTCACCAGTTAACCTAACCTGCATGTCTTTGGACTGTGGGGGAAACCGGAGCACCCGGAGGAAACCCACGTGGACACGGGGAGAACATGCAAACTCCACACAGAAAGGCCCTCGCTGGCCACGGGGCTCGAACCCGGACCTTCTTGCTGTGAGGCAACAGCAGTAACCACTACACCACCGTGCCGCCCAACTTATTTCCTTTACTTCATAAATATGTAAGTGAATTAATTGTCAATATAAATTAAACACAGTTGGTCTTGTTTTACATAAGAGTGAGTGTTTGGTGTGACAAGTGCCTCCATTTGAGTATTACAAACTTTTTGGCATCACAAACTATTTGGACATCACCCCCAAGGAGTTCGTTATAGCAAGGTTGCAGTGTACTGACAAAACATAGCCAATGTAGAAATACAAAGACTCCGTATCACAATCCACATTCACGGGCACCAGTAACCCTCTGGGATGCACATACAGGCACATAATTCAAATAGCTTTTGAAAATGTTCAGACATATTGTATAAAGTGGTTGTGGTTGCAGATTTGCACATCATAGAAGAATCGACGATTGGCCTTGGTGAAGGTCTGCGCTCTCTGTGTACCTTTCAGGTTATTCAGTTATTCTTTAAAATGATTATTATTCTGAACCTACAATGAAGTAAACAGTCCATGCCAGTGACAAATAACTAACAATGGGCAGGTGCGGAGAGACCAATTTACTGTTACCACCATGAACTTGATTATTTTCCTATGACAGTGACATTAAAGAAAAAAATACATAAATAAATATGGGAGCTGATTTTCCACAATGGAGAAACTATCTAGTAAACCAGTATCTGTGTGGAGTATCTCATCTCATCTCATTATCTGTAGCCGCTTTATCCTGTTCTACAGGGTCGCAGGCGAGCTGGATCCTATCCCAGCTGACTACGGGTGAAAGGCGGGGTTCACCCTGGACAAGTCGCCAGGTCATCACAGGGCTGACACATAGACACAGACAACCATTCACACTCACATTCACACCTACGCTCAATTTAGAGTCACCAGTTAACCTAACCTGCATGTCTTTGGACTGTGGGGGAAACCGGAGCACCCGGAGGAAACCCACGCGGACACGGGGAGAACATGCAAACTCCGCACAGAAAGGCCCTCACCAGCCACGGGGCTCGAACCCGGACCTTCTTGCTGTGAGGCGACAGCGCTAACCACTACACCACCGTGCCGCCCTTGTGTGGAGTATAAGTTATTAATTAATTAACATTCCTTTCTGATCAGTCATGACAGTAATGTGTGTCATTATAGGTGATGTGAGTAAAAGACTCTTGAATGATCACATTACCGTATATTGTATTTCCGTTTTAACACACACACACACATTGGCAGCAGTTTTTTTTTTAGATTGACTGAGTTAATTGTGTGAGTTTGGAGAATTCAGCCCTGGGCTCAATGCAGTGGACTCCTCAACACCATCTATACCGATCTGCCATCAACACTTTCCCAATGAATCCAATCAATACCTCGATGGCTGAAAAAAAGAAACAAAACCCTGGGTTTGATATAAACTCCTTAAAAGTGTACAGTTTCCTCACGAGAGGAAAGCAGATCTGTACTGACTTTCAGGAGGAACACTATGCAATTATACAAAAAGGAGTGAAAGTTCAAAGCCACACTTGCTCATACGTAATGTCACTGATTGTGTTCTGGCACATTTGTGGGACTAGAGCACACCAGAACACATGCTGATCAAATGAAAGCTTGCTGAGTAATTACTACCACAATCTGTTAATGTGGCACAGCCGAGGCACAAAAGAGCACCTGCACAGGTAACGTCACATTGTCTTGAAGGGAAATATTACAACTCCGTACTCCAGCAACATCGACTCCGCACAGGCCGAGAGGAATATGAGATTATTAGTCATGCATTGGGATTTGTAAATCCAGCGCAACATTTTTTTTTTTCCTGATCATTAAAACTTCAAATAATGAAGAAAACGTTTCATGATTATCATATGCAGTAAAATCTGTATGGAGGGCAGCACATGGTTGCACCACTTTACCTTGGAAATCTAGGAGTCAGCAGTTTCCCTGCATGATGGACACTCGGAGTCAGATTGGTTATGGGTTCTACTTTGAGTTCAATCTATTTAGCTGGTGACAGCACACACACACACACACACACACACACACACACACACACACACACACACAAAGAGCATTTAAAGTAAGGCAGTTTAATGTATAAAGGAGGTGTGTGACCAGTGATGCATTGAGCAAATCTGGAAAGGATTTTTTGACCCCAGTCCCTGTGTGATTATTACTGAGAACCAATCAAAGCAGATGGCTTTTGTTTTGTTGAGAGCAGGATGGCCTAAAACCAAGATAAGGTCTTGAAGCATTCCATGTGAAATCAAGAAAATGTCTCGATCATTTCCAACCAAGAAACCAAGACCTAAAGCCTTTCCAACTGAGAAACCAAAACAAGATCGAAACTCATGTTGGGTCGCCCAACACAATTTTTAACATCTCAATTTTCACACATAAAGAAAGCAGCAAACTTCATTTCCAGTTTTACAATTCACTGCAGTTTTGCAATTTCACTCACCATTCATTCATTCATTTACAACTCCAAATCAGAAAAAGTCAGGACGGTTTGGAAAATGCAAATTAAAAAAAAGAAAGCAGTGATTTCTAAACTTTTTTTGACTTGCATTTCATTGCAGACAGAATGAACCCAAGATATTTCATGTTTTGTTGGTCAACTTCATTTCACTTGTTAAAATACATCCATTTCTACGTTTCAAACCTGCATCACATTCCAAAAAATGTTGGGACGGAGACAATTTATGGCAAGTAATGAGTGAAAACAATTAAGTAATGAAGTGATGTCAACAGGTGATTGTAATCATAATTTGGTCCAAAATTAGTTTCCAGGAAAGGCCAAGTCTTTGAGGAGTAAAGAGGGGCCGAGGATCTCCAGTTCATCAATAAACGTATGAGAAAATTATTGAAATGTTTAAAAACCAATGTTCCTCAAAGAAAGATAGGAAGGGATTTGGATATTTCACCCTCTGTGGTGCATAATATCATTAAATGATTCAAAGAATCTGGAGTAATTTTGGTGTGTAAAGGGCAAAGGGCTCAAGCCTAATCTGAACTCCCGTGATCTCCGATCCCTCAGATGGCACTGCATCAAGAACTGTTATTCATCTATAGCTAATAGAACCACATGGGCTTGGGATTACTTTGGCAAACCTTTGTCAAGCTACAATACAGAGTTAAACACCAGTTAAAACTTTCCTGTGCAAAAAGGAAGACTTATGCTTACTGTGTCCAGAAGCGCTGTCGACTTCTGTCGACTTCTTCTTCGCTGTTGACTTTTTTGCCTAAAGACAAAAAGGGCCATCCAGACTGTTACCAGGAACAAGTCCAAAAGCCAGGGTGTGCCATAGTATGGGGTTGTGTCAGTACCCTTGGCAAAGGTAACTTATACTTCTGTGATGGAGCATTAATGCAGAAAAGTACACTGAGATTTTGGAGCAACATTTGCTGCCTTCAAGACGACGACTTTTCCAGGGAGATTTCAACAAGACAATGCAAAACCACATTCTGCACACATTACAAAGGCATGGCTGTCGAAGTACAGGACGTGGCCCCTCTGTCCCCCAATAGAGAATGTGTGGAGAATTTAGAAATGAAAAATTTGACAGTGACGACCCCGAACTGTTACACACCTTCAGACCTGTTTGCAGGAAGAATGGAACAAAAATAACACCTGAAACACTTCATCACTTGGAGTCTTCAGTCCATAAACAGCTTTTAAGTGTTGGGAGAAAGAATGGGAACATTATAAAGTGGGAAATGGTTTGCTGTCCCAACTTTTTGAAAGGGGTTTCAAGAATCAAAATTGAAATTTATTTATTTTGAAATTTATTTATTTTGAAAAATAAAATTATAAATATTGTTTTCAGTTTTAATTTCAGTTTCAACAGACTGTCCCAACTTTTTCCCGATTTTGGATTATATATAATTTATTTTTATTTTTTTAATAGAACAATTAATGAATTTATCTCCACATGGCCCTAAATTCTCCGCTATTTTTTCCTGCTTCCCCATGACCCAATTCAAGATACTACGTCATGCATCACGTGGTGGGCTTTCCCCGTTCACGCAAGGCATTGTGGGATACAAATTTGAAACAGGAGAGAAAAATGGAGGGCGTGAGTGTGCGAATGAAACGTGAAAGAGCGACTACAGTAACGGAAAGAAAGTGAGAAGAAAAGACGTTATGTTATATACGAAGGAAAGGAAACGCAGGACCAAACTAATAAATATGGGCGCTCAGCGAGCACCTCGGTGTGATCAGCTGTTCGTTTAGCGACAGAATGATGAAACTGTCAGTGCACGCTCAAAGGGAAACCTGTAGATGGCAGTAATGCAACACTGTGGATGCCAGCTGCCGTAAAACCCAAAAGAAGAAGAAGAAGGTAAACCTGCCCATGCGCACACGGACTTCCTCTGTCTGCTTGACTGCGCCAAGTGAGCGATTTCATGCACATTATTAGCTTTAATCCCCTCAAATTAAATAACTTCCCAGCCACAGAATGGCCTGATATTTTGTGAGATATTACAGAAATAAACAGATATCACAATCACCACATTTCAGACGGAACTAAATTTCACCGATTTTATGAAATTGAAAGGCCGTCTAGCTTTAAGTAACAAACATTATTGTTATACCAGTAAAAAAAGTGTACAAATTAATCGATTAATTAATTGCACAATCATTTACACACTTAAGTCATTAATAAATTAAAAGCCAGACTGTCATTGGCCAATAATCCACCGCTGTATATTACTAAATACAGGATGGAGATGTTGAAGATAATTCATCCCTTTGTTGTGTTTCTCATTCTTCTTCTTCTTCTTCTTCTTCTTCTTCTTCATCTTCCTCTTCTTCTTATTATTATTATTATTATTGCAAGATCAACTCTCAAATTTGACTTCCTGTATCATGTAGCACTTTGATAACACTGTCTTTGTGTTCTTGGCACGTCCTTTCACACTTTAACAGCTCAGATGCTGTTTCACTTGGAAGTCACGTTGGATAAAAGCGTGTGCCAAATGAATAAATGTAAATGCAAATGTAAATGTAAATGCGGTGCCCTGTGACTCGAGGCATTATAATGATGACCCATAAGTATTCATCATGCGCCGCTTCGCACCGATCCTTCAAATGGCCATGCTAACTTTTATTACATGCTTCTTTCTTGCGAACTTGGACAATTTTCACTTTAATATGATCAGTCGTTTCCTGTTTCCGGTAGAATGTTGTGGTACAGTGAAGGAACAGGAAGTGGGTGATATCAGTGAGGGACACATCGAGGGCATGTTTTGGGGATTTGGAGCAGAAGACGATGAGATCACGGTTGTTCCTCCATTCAGCTGTCACATCACAACACGCCTTTCTGTTATGCCGTTTGTCACTCGTCTCCCACTTCCTGTTAGAGAGAGGATTTTCATGTTACACTGAGAAATGAGGGGAAAATGAAAAAGGTATGAGGGTCCCGGGCCTGTCAGAGCAAACCTTTGAGATGAGAAACGTCAGCTGGTTCATGAATATTTAATTCCATGCTGTTGGATCCAGTTGCTATTCTGTTATCACAATAACAATAATCAAATTTAATTTTTTCGTGGTCCAAATCCTGCGCTCTGATTGGCTGGTGAGCGGGTCTGTATCCTACGGTACGGACCCCGGTTACGGACCCCGGTTACGGACCTCTGGCAACTCACTCATTCACAACAACAACAAACATAGTAGCATTTTTTTGTCAACATTTATCTTTTTTTTATAAGATTTATTTATAATATTATCAAAAATCTTATAAATTTTTGCCAGCATTTCTCAGGAGAATAGCATTAATTTTACAGCATGGATAGCGATAACGACAGTGTTCACAGCGAAAGCGAGTTTTACTACCCTGAGGAAGAAGAAATAAAAGAAAACATTTCAGGAGAAAGCTAAAAACCTGTAACTGTTGCTAACACCGAGCAAAAACATGGCTGAATCCTGAATGACTCCTATTTGTATAAATAGGGGACTACATAGGCAGCAAAATGTAGTTTTTTTTTTTCCTGCCATGGAAATGCACTTGTATACCGAGGAGGAAGCCATTTGCATTACAGCCGTGAATGAGGATTCAAAATGGTGGCTCGGCTCGGTTTCCCCTTTCGGGCGCTCTTGTTTTCTGTTAGAATTTGGTAAAGAAAAAAAATATATATTATTTACCAGCTTAAGGTCGGTCCGTATGGTGAAATACCGTGACCTCGGCCTTGAATACTGACCTCGGCCCAGAGGACCTCACTCAGTACTTTCAAGACCTCGGTCACGGTATTTCACCATACGGACCTCCCAGCTGGTAAATAACATATATTTATTTTTTTCGCGGTCCAAATCCTGCGCTCTGATTGGCTGGCGAGTGGGTCTGTATCCTATGGTACGGACCCCAGTTACGGACCCCGGTTCCAGACCTCTGGCGACTCGCTCGTTCATAACAACAACAAACATAGTAGCATTTTTTTGTCAACATTTATCTTTTTTTATAAGATTTATTTCTAAGATTATCAAAAATCTTATAAATTTTTGCCAGCATTTCTCAGGAGAATAGCATTAATTTTACAGCATGGATAGCGATAACGACAGTGTTCACAGCGAAAGCGAGTTTTACTCCCCTGAGGAAGAAGAAATAAAAGAAAACATTTCAAGAGAAAGCTAAAAACCTGTAACTGTTGCTAACGCCGAGCAAAAACATGGCTGAATCCTGAATGACTCCTATTTGTATAAATAGGGGACTACATAGGTGGCAAAATGTAGTTTTTTTTTTCCTGCCATGGAAGTGCACTTGTATACCGAGGAGGAAGCAATTTGCATTACAGCCGTGAATGAGGATTCAAAATGGCGGCTCAGCTCAGGTTTCCCTTTTGGGCGCTCTCGTTTTCTGTTAGAATTTGGTAAAGAAAAAAATAAATATATTATTTCCCAGCTTAAGGTCGGTCCGTATGGTGAAATACCGTGACCTCGGCCTTGAATACTGACCTCGGTCACGGTATTTCACCATACGGACCTCCCAGCTGGTAAATAACATATATTATGACCCTCATGTCTTTCTGTGATATTACACAGTGTAATTTTTTTGCACAGAGCCACAATCCCTAATAACCACAGATTTGCCCCGAGACGACTATTTTTGGCATGAGTTCCTGCAGCGTTTGCCCGTGGGACGCAACTTTTATTTGTGCAAGGCGGTTAATGAATGAGTTCTGAGTTATGCATCAATTTTGTTTTCCCTAAACGGCAGAGGAAAGTCCAGGATGCCTCAGGTGTGTGATGCTGAAATCATCTCCATCACAGCCAAGAACGACAAAAAGATTCAAAGATGAAGTGCAGCTTCACATTTACAGCATTTATCAAACATCCTCATGCAAAGCAAGTTTGAGACGTGCTTCACCATCTCTGCGAAAAACATATCATCATGCAGGGACTGGAAAAAAAAAATAATGCAAAACGTAAGGTGAGAAAATGAAAATAAATTCAAGACAAAATCACAAGTGGAACCTTTGTGGAAACCGAGAACCAGCCATGTGCAGTGGTTTAATCTGTATTATAAGAATGTTTCGTGTAACATTTATCAACATTCCTAGAACGTTATGACAACTTTTCCTTTTTGAGTTGTAAACTGTAATTACTGCAAGTCTTTAAAAAGGTTGAATCTAGAACATTAAATGGTTCTATGGTTTGACGCTTAAGGAAACTTTCTTTCAAGTGAAAGTATGAACAACTTGAGCATATAGGTGAAGGTTCTCCACCCTACCAAGAGGTTCGAGTGCTTTATAAACATTAGAATTTTGTAGTTATGCTGAAAGAAAAGGAAGTGAGTCCTGTAGGTAACGCATAGAACCGTGAACTGTGTATTCCAATTTCGTATAGAACACATGACATGTTTTCAGAACGTTGCAGGAACATCCATAAAAGGTTCTCCATCTTTAAGAGCGCAATAGAATAGTGTGGTTCTGTTGAAGTGAAAGGAAGTCGGTTCGGATTTAGTATAGAAGAGCATGAGGTCGAAGTTCTTCTGCTCAAGAAGAACCCTTTTAGAAAGCAACCATCCAAAGAACCCTTTAATCTTGAGGTTCTGCCTCTTTACACAGGAGAATATTGTAATGTTGAAGGAACATGAAGTCACTGCTTCTTCTTCTTCTGTTCAAAGGATTCTTTGTTTTGTCACTTTTCAGGAAACCCTCTTAGGTTCTGTGTGGAGCCATAAAATAAATAAATAAATAAAACGAACCATGTCAGGAAAGATTTACTAACCCCATGACCCTTCCTTGAAGTGCTTATTCAGAACGTTGGAGGAACGTTATTGTTGTAACACTACCTCCTGACCACCATGTCCTCCTGAATGTTCTGAAAAGGTTCTCTGTTCATGTGGGTTCTGCGTCCAGTGAGACACATTGATCTGTTAAAACTACTAACAGATTTGACGGCGCGTTAACACAAACACGGCTTTGAGAGCTTTTTTATTTTGTCTTATTTATTTATTTTGCAAGCTGCTGTTTGCTCTCCACCTTTTCCAGCCCTTCGCCCCCGACAGCGTCGGGGAAAGAGAAGTGATCGACGGGAGTGTGCTGTTCTTTCTTCACGAGTGCGCACTCACTCCAAAAGAAGGTCACATGGCCTCCCGCGTGCTGTACAGCTGCTTCGGCTGGACAAAGAACTGAGAATAAGCAACGCTACAAAAATCCTTCACTGTAGAAAAAAAAAACCCTAAGCTGATTTGAGAGTTTATAAACCGGCCCTCTGGAACAGATGGTGAAGATTTATTAACTGATCCAACTGTCAGGTTCATCATGCTGGAAAAAAAAATGCTAACATGATTAAACCTGTGCTGACGAGACAAAACACCTCAGATCGTTCGGAGATGTTTCAGAATCTAACTGCGCTGTACTGTACGTGTAGCTGAAGTGTAACAGGACCTGCCACACCCAGGCATTTGCTTAGGGTCGGCTTCCTGAGCCATCTGGAATGAATATGAAGAAAAATGTATATATTGTTAATTCTTAATTAAAGATCTACAAAAGAAAAAAAAGAAATAAAGGAAAAGTGGGTCAGACAATTTTTTTCTCACTACGGTTGTAGTATTCACTTTGCTTTTATAATCAGGTGCCCTTTGTGGTTGAATTTGGCATCTTTCTTTTTCTTTCTTTCTTTCTTTCTTTCTTTCTTTCTTTCTTTCTTTCTTTCTTTGACTCAAGGAATTTTACAGGAGGTTTTCAGCTTTATCACATTTTTTAAAGCAGTTTGTATTGTGTTCCACAAAGACGGAATAAAAATATGGTTGAAATATTACTCATTTTACTTGTTCTAAGTCAAGCAGTCTAAAAACAGAATAAAAACCCACACACTTCATTTTTAAAAAATCCTGTACTTTATGACACAATCTTTTTTTTTTAAAAGAATTTAGTCGTGAGATGATTTTTTTCATGGTGGATGAAAACAATAAGATTGTTTCCTAACAGCAAAATTTGTGTAAATGTGTGTTTTTGGATGCACTGGTTGGCTTGTGTACAGCGTTTATGTGTGAAGCCATGTGGTAAGAAGTGTGTGTGTGTGTGTGTGTGTGTGTGTGTGTGTGTGTGTGTGTGTGTACACATCTTGAAGGCAACAGCAGCCACCCAAGCTTTCCATCTGCTTGTGCTGTAACTGAAGAGCGAGTGGTCTGTGGTCAATCATTTCTCACTCACATATACACACACACACACACCACGCACACACACACACACTGTCCCCTACAGGCTGCTACTGGAAAGTACAGATTAAATAAATAAATAGAAATGAAATGAGGCAGCACGGTGGTGTAGTGGTTAGCGCTGTCGCCTCACAGCAAGAAGGTCCTGGGTTCGAGCCCCAGGGCCGGCGAGGGCCTTTCTGTGCGGAGTTTGCATGTTCTCCCCGTGTCCACGTGGGTTTCCTCCGGGTGCTCCGTTTTCCCCCACAGTCCAAAGACATGCAGGTTAGGTTAACTGGTGACTCTAAATTGAGCGTAGGTGTGAATGTGAGTGTGAATGGTTGTCTGTGTCTATGTGTCAGCCCTGTGATGACCTGGCGACTTGTCCAGGGTGTACCCCGCCTTTCGCCCGTAGTCAGCTGGGATAGGCTCCAGCTCGCCTGCGACCCTGTAGAACAGGATAAAGCGGCTAGAGATAATGAGATGAGAAATGAAATGAAATTAAGAAAAAAATAATAATGTGACCGAGTCCAGGTCTAGAGTTGCATTAAAATGCACCAGGACTTGAGTTTTCTAAAAGCCAGGTCTCTCTCTCTCTCTCTCTCTCTCTCTCTCTCTCACACACACACACACACAGAGGCTCTTGCTGCTGCTCTAAAACAATATTTTCCAGACCCTACTGATTCAGAGCAGCCGTTTTGTGAATCACATGGCGGGTCAAGTTGAATGACACATGTATAGTATAGTGTACAGTGTCTTGCAAAAGTATTCATCCCCCTTGGTGTTTGTCCTGTTTTGTCGCATTGTAAGCTGGAATTAAAATGGATTTTTAGAGGGCTAACACCATTTGATTTACACAACATGCCGACCACTTTAAAGGTGCATTTTTTTTTATTGTGACACAAATAATAATTAAGATGATAAACAGAAATCTGGAGTGTGCTTAGGTGTTCACCCCCAAAGTCAATACTTTGTAGAGCCACCTTTTGCTGCAATTATAGCTGCAAGTCTCTTGGGGTATGTCTCTATTACCTTAGCACATCTAGCCACTGGGATTTTTGCCCATTCCTCAAGGCAAAACTGCTCCAACTCCTTCAGGTTAGATGGGTTGCGTCGGTGTACAGCAATCTTCAAGTTATGCCACAGATTCTCAGTTGGATTGAGGTCTGGGCTTTGACTCAGCCATTCCAAGCCATTTAAATGTTTCCCTTTAAACCACTCCAGTGGAGCTTTAGCAGTACGTTTAGGGTCATTGTCTTGCTGGAACGTGAACCTTCATCTCAAACCTCTGGCCGACTCAAATAGGTTTTCCTCCAGAATTGCCCTGTATTTAGTGCCATCCACCTTTCCTTCAGTCCTGACCAGCTTTCCTGTCCCTGCAGATGAAAAATATCCCCACAGCATGATGCTGCCACCACCATGCTTCACTGTAGGAGTGGTGTTCTCAGGGTGCTGGGTTTGCTCCACACGTGGCGTTTCCCATGATGGCCAAAAAGTTCAATTTTAGTCTCATTTGGCCAGAGAATCTTCTTCCATGTGTTTGGGGAGTCTGCCACATGCTGTTGGGCAAACTCCAAATGTGTTTTTTTTTTAAGCAATGGCTTTTTCTCTGGCCACTCTTCTATAAAGCCCCACCCACTCTGTGGAGTGTATGGCTTAAAGTGGTCCGATGGGCAGATACTCCCAGCTCCGCTGTGGATCTTTGCAGCTCCATCAGTGTTATCTTTGGTGTCTTTGTCGCATCTCTGATTAATGCCCTCCTTGCCTGCTCTGTGAATTTGATGGGTGGCCTTCTCTTGTCAGGTTTGTAGTGGTGCCATATTCTTTCCATTTTGCTATAATGGATTCAATGGAGCTCTGTGGGATATTCAAAGTTTGAGATGTTTTTTATAACCCAACCCTGATCTATACTTCTCCACAACTTTGTCTCTGACCTGTTTGGAGGCTCCTTGGTTTTCATGTTGCTTGCTTAGTCGTGTTGCAGAGTCAGGGTCCTTCCAGAACAGGTTGATTTATACAGACATCATGTGACAGATCATGTGACACTTTGATTGCACACAGGTGGATCGTAATCAACTAATTATGTGACTTATGAAGTGAATTGGTTGGACCAGCTCTTATTTAGGGGTTTCATATGAAAGGGGGTGAATACTTATGCACACTCCAGATTTCTGTTTTTTCATCTTAATTATTATTTGTGTCACAATAAAAAAAATGCACATTTAAAGTGGTCGGCAAGTTGTGTAAATCAAATGGTGTTAGCCCTCTAAAAATCCATTTTAATTTCAGCTTGTAATGCGACAAAACAGGACAAACACCAAGGGGGATGAATACTTTTGCAAGACACTGTACAGAGGCCACGCCTTCTTCACTGTAACTGACACATATAGAGGCCACACCTTCACTGTAACTGGCACATACAGAGGCCACGCCTTCACTGTGACACATACAGAGGCCACACCTTCTTCACTGTAACTGACAGATATAGAGGCCACACCTTCTTTGCTGTAACTGACACATACAGTGGCCACGCCTTCTTCACTGTAAGTGAAACATACAGAGGCCACACCTTCTTCACTGTGACAGATACAGAGGCCACACATTCACTGAAACTGACAAGCACAGAGGCAACCCCTCCTTCATTGGCATTGACAAGCACAGAGGCCACGCCTCCTTCATTGGCACTGACAAGCACAGAGGCCACGCCTCCTTCATTAGCACTGACAAGCACAGAGGCCACGCCTCCTTCACTGTAACTGACACATACAGAGGCCACACCTTCTTTGCTGTAACTGACACATACAGAGGCCCTTCACAGAGGCCACGCCTTGTATATAACAGAGCCTTCTTCCACGCCTTCTTCACTGGAACTGACACATGCAGAGGCCACACCTTCTTCACTGTGACAGATACAGAGGTCACACCTTCACTGTAACTGACACATATAGAGGCCACGCCTTCTTCACTGGAACTGGCACATGCAGAGGCCACACCTTCATGGTAACTAACACATACAGAGGCCACGCCTCCTTCATTGTGACACATACAGAGGGCACACCTTCATGGTAACTGACACATACAGAGGCCACGCCTTCTTCATTGGCACTGATGAGCACAGAGGCCATGCTTTCTTCACTAAGATGGCATCACCTCTATGTCTTTGTGAAGGAGGCGTGGCCTCTCTGCATATCAAGAGGTGAGACCTCTCTGTCTATCAGTGTCACTGAATAAGGTACATCTGTACACGTCAGTAATAGTAAAGGAGGTGTGGCCTATGTGTCTGTCAATCACCGTGAAAGCTTCTTTATTCGAATGAAATCATGGCATTCTCACTTCTCATGGCTCCTGAATGATGGACGGTGTGTACATATCAGATTATTAACACGGAAGTTTATCATCTGTCCCTGAAAACTTGGAATTCTCCTCCAAGATGAGTCCATGGCTCAATCCCAGGAGATTATGGTGAGCAAGCAATTCTGGGTTTTATTTATCGAGGTCCTGGTGCTGAGTCTGGTGGCTGTTCGTTAAATATGTGACAGTGAAAAGTGTGTGTGTGTGTGTGTGTGTGTGTGTGTGTGTGTGTGGATATGAGCAGCAGCCTGCTGTTCTTCTGATTGTGTGATGTTCGAAGATAAACAGCTGCAAAGTTTTACTTTTAGTGAAGGGAAACTCCTGTCAGGCTTGTGGAGCAAAATAAATCATGAATTCATACAGTCATGATCACATTTTTTTTCTAATACATGATAATATATCATAATAGACCCCTTCGCATAGCCTGGACCCAGAAACAATGGCGCTGCCCATAGACCGGCATTATGAGCTGTCAGATTATGCAAAACAATTGTCGTTACAAGATCGAGAATGCTACATAAATAAGTTAACTCTAACAAGTGGACATCGCCTACCAGATCTGTATTTAATTAAAGAGTGGACGGACGATGTTAGTAAGTTCCCTGGTATACAATGGCCAGATATATACTCGTACCTTATTGACAAGACTTCAGTGTACACCCACGAAAAACTTCGTGCCTACAAGTCTTTAGACGCATATGATTATGTTATGTGCGGGCATGTACAACTTGATTAACAATGGGACGTTCATATTCATTTTGTTTTAATCAAATTATGCCAATTATGGCAATGTGGCTTTAGCTACAACAGCAAATACCAACACTAAACAGCAATTTGCAGGAGGTGATGGCATGAAAGGAATGATAGTGTAAAGAGTGCAGCTAAGAGAAATCAGAGCTGTGTAAAAAGCGAGAGGCAGAGAGCAGAAATGAAACTGAACGGGGCGGGAGCTAGGTTAGAGCAGTCAACGTAAGTTGGCATTTAGAGTCAGGGCACACAATTTTACCTTTCCATCCTTGCTTTAAAATTGTGATTTTCGGCATACACAAATAACGATGGCACAAAATCTGGACTGCTTGAGTCAAGCGAGACCTCTCCTACAAACAAAATTGCATGCAAAGCTAAGCTAACATGCTAACAATATTCATTACATTGTGTAACTATGACCCAGCTAATCAGACAAACGTTACCAAAGTATTTTGCTACATCAATAAACGAAGACTAGAAAGAATAAAAAAGAAAGATTTAATAAATAGCCTGATCTTACCTGTGATGAAGTGGGCGCTGCAAACCCGCACATTTTTGATGGTGCTTTCATCCCAGTCTACAAGTTTGATGGCTTGTAGCCATAGACGTCGGCGATGTTTTTGGAATGGGTGAGATCCTGCTGGAATTCTGAACATTTTAACCCCATCACTGCTACGATTCTGACACCCGACAACACAACAACTAGGCATGTCTGAGTCTTTTTTGGGTCCAGGCTGCGCGCGCAATTTCCGCTTACGTATGAATGACGTTTACTGCGAAGGGGTCTATACACCATGGTGCTTGAAAATTTGTGAACCCATTAGAATTTTCTATATTTCTACATAAATATGACCTAAAACATCATCAGATTTTCACACAAGTCCTAAAAGTAGATAAAGAGAACCCAGTTAAACAAATGAGACAAAAATATTATACTTGGTCATTTATTTATTGAGGAAAATTATCCAATATTACATATCTGTGAGTGGCAAAAGTATGTGAACCTTTGTTTTCAGTATCTGGTGTGACCCCCTTGTGCAGCAATAACTGCAACTAAACGTTTGCGGTAACTGTTGATCAGTCCTGCACACCGGCTTGGAGGAATTTTAGCCCGTTCCTCCATACAGAACAGCTTCAACTCTGGGATGTTGGTGGGTTTCCTCACATGAACTGCTCGATTCAGGTCCTTCCACAACATTTCCATTGGATTAAGGTCAGGACTTTGACTTGGCCATTCCAAAACATTAACTTTATTCTTCTTTAACCATTCTTTGGTAGAACGACTTGTGTGCTTAGGGTCGTTGTCTTGCTGCATGACCTACCTTCTCTTGAGATTCAGTTCATGGACAGATGTCCTGACATTTTCCTTTAGAATTCGCTGGTATAATTCAGAATTCATTGTTCCATCAATGATAGCAAACCGTCCTGGCCCAGATGCAGCAAAACAGGCCCAAACCATGATACTACCCCCACCATGTTTCACAGATGGGATAAGGTTCTTATGCTGGAATGCAGTGTTTTCCTTTCTCCAAACATAACGCTTCTCATTGAAACCAAAAAGTTCTATTTTGGTCTCATCCATCCACAAAACATTTTTCCAATAGCCTTCTTGCTTGTCCATGTGATCTTTAGCAAACTGCAGATGAGCAGCAATGTTCTTTTTGGAGAGCGGTGGCTTTCTCCTTGCAACCCTGCCATGCACACCATTGTTGTTCAGTGTTCTCCTGATGGTGGACTCATGAACATTAACCTTCATCCTACCAAGTGGGGTCCATCTGGACCCCACACCTATATGTTTGTTTGCCATTTTAAAAATATGTGACATACTGCCTCACCGTTTTATGAATTTGTCGGAATTTATGTCTTAATTAAAACACTAAAGCACCGGAAGATCAGCTTTTTGCATTGTGAAGGTATAATTAATTTGTTACTGGGGTCCAACCGGACCCCAGAGTAAAGTTTATCTGTCTTTCATTTTATAATTGAATAGCACACTGAAAGTTAACTTCTTTTATTTCTTTTATGTTCCATAATGAAACTACCAAGGCATTCCTTCTCGGGGTCCATGTGGACCCCACTGCTGCAATAAGCACAGGCTGCAAAACAAAAGCCCTAAATTATTTTACAATTACTTTTTTGTTTTAAATTCTGTAAGAAAAGACCTAAGTTGTAATCCAGAATGTTTTACAGCTGCATGAGGTGCAATAATCATGTATATAATGCCAATTTTTTTTGTGGCGCTATAATTTGCTACATGTATGCTAGTTATTGCAATATTATTGCAATGTTATTGCATTTATAATACATCATTGATATTCAGCCATAGTGGATTTTGTTCTTCAATAAAGTTATGTCTGTTTGCTGCATTGAATTGGTTCTTACTGCATTGATTTCAAGGTATTCCCTCCAGGGGTCCATACGGACCCCGCCTGGTAGTTTGTGTATGTAAAATTGGCTGGTAGGATGAAGGTTAAGTGTGTTCTTTATGCCTTGGGCCCTTTAGTGTATTGCTGTTATTAATACAAGATGTTCTGAACAAAACTTATCTGGTGATTTTGTCTTTATAAGCTTTAATTTTAAAGAAAAGTATTGGGGTCCAAACGGACCCCACATGGTAAGATTAAGGTGTAAAATAGCATGGTAGGATGAGGGTTAACATTAGCCAATGTGAGAGAGGCCTTCAGTTGCTTAGACGTTACCCTGGGTTCCTTTGTGACCTTGCTGACTATTACACGCCTTGCTCTTGGAGTGATCTTTGTTGGTCTACCACTCCTGGGGAGGGTAACAATGGTCTTGTATTTCCTCCATTTGTACACAATCTGTCTGACTGTGGATTGGTGGAGTCCAAACACCCGAAACTTGAGATGATGATGTTGGTAATAAGTTATAGTTTAATTAATTTTAATTAAATTCAATTAAATAAAAATAAATTAATTTATTTGAAGAAAATGTTATAGTACATTTATTTGTTGCGTAATACAAAATTTATCATTATTGTTATTTTGTTGTAATTTTTTTAATATTCAACTTTAATTTTAATTAATATAATTTAATATTTTGTGACAAAGATCTGAATGAGTTGTTGTTCCCTTACTTGCTCTGGCAGTACACTTATACACTGAGCTACCAGTTTTGGTTTATTACCTCACCCAGGACAGAGTCCACCAGGGGGCAAGGTATTACACTACCGTTCAAAAGTTTGGGGTCACCCAGACAATTTTGTGTTTTCCACAAAAAGTCACACTTTTATTTACCACCATAAGTTGTAAAACGAACAGAAAATATAGTCAAGACATTTTTCTGGCCATTTTGAGCATTTAATCGACCCCACAAATGTGATGCTCCAGAAACTCAATCTGCTCAAAGGAAGGTCAGTTTTATAGCTTCTCTAAAGAGCTCAACTGTTTTCAGCTGTGCTAACATGATTGTACAAGGGTTTTCTAATCATCCATTAGCCTTCTGAGGCAATGAGCAAACACATTGTACCATTAGAACACTGGAGTGAGAGTTGCTGGAAATGGGCCTCTATACACCTATGGAGATATTGCACCAAAAACCAGACATTTGCAGCTAGAATAGTCATTTACCACATTAGCAATGTATAGAGTGGATTTCTGATTAGTTTAAAGTGATCGTCATTGAAAAGAACAGTGCTTTTCTTTCAAAAATAAGGACATTTCAAAGTGACCCCAAACTTCTGAACGGTAGTGTATTTTTGGTTGGGTTTGTTTGTTTGTGAACAATATTACGGGAAAACGGCTGGACAAATCTTCATTAAACTTTCAGGATAGATGGGCAGTGGTCTCAAATAGAAACAGCAACATTTTGGGAGTCATCCGGTCAAGGTCAAGGTTTTTGTGGCTACTGCGTCATATAGAGGCCCTAGCCACTATGTAATCATGCTGTAAGAATGTAAGAGTGTAACAGCTGTGCAGTATGGTATTAGAGCAGTATGGTGTGTCCTGATTGGCTGAGAGCAGTAGAGAATCAGAATCAGAACCATGTTTATTGGACAAGTATGTTCACACACAGGGGCGGCACGGTGGTGTAGTGGTTAGCGCTGTCGCCTCACAGCAAGAAGGTCCTGGGTTCGAGCCCCGTGGCCGGCGAGGGCCTTTCTGTGCAGAGTTTGCATGTTCTCCCCGTGTCCGCGTGGGTTTCCTCCGGGTGCTCCGGTTTCCCCCACAGTCCAAAGACATGCAGGTTAGGTTAACTGGTGACTCTAAATTGAGCGTAGGTGTGAATGTGAGTGTGAATGGTTGTCTGTGTCTATGTGTCAGCCCTGTGATGACCTGGCGACTTGTCCAGGGTGTACCCCGCCTTTCGCCCGTAGTCAGCTGGGATAGGATCCAGCTTGCCTGCGACCCAGTAGAAGGATAAAGCGGCTACAGATAATGAGATGAGATGAGATGTTCACACACAAGGTCAAAGTCAAGGTCAACAAAAAGGTCAAAATAATTTTTTTCATGATATCTTCCTTCATATTCATCATAAGTGCTCCCAGGTGAGGTTTGTTTTGTCTGGCAACAGTTGTTGTTTTTGTTTTTGTTGTTGTTGTTGTTATTGCTGCTGTGCATTTTGGGTTTACACCTTTATTTTATTCTAACATTCTGAGTCAAGAAGAAAAAAATGGAAAGAAAAAAAACAAAGAAAATAGTCAGAGAAACAATCTCCATGATTTATATATAAAATAAAATACAGAGTATTTTGATGTTTAACAGCTCATAATTAGCTACTGATGAATACTGATGATCTTTTCCAAAATCGACTATAAATATTGTCTCGTCTTCTTCCGCTTATCCGGGACCGGGTCGCAGAGGCAGCAGTCTAAGCATGGAAGCCTAAACTTCCCTTTCCCCAGACACCTCAGTCAGCTCCTCGGGAAGAACACCGAGGCGTTCCCAGGCCAGCCGAGAGACATAGTCCCTCCAGCGTGTCCTGGGTCTTCCCCGGGGCCTCCTCCCGGGGGGACATGCCTGGAACACCTCCCCAGGGAGGCGTCCAGGAGGCATCCGAAAAAGATGCCCGAGCCACCTCAGCTGATTCCTCTCGATGTGGAAGAGCAGCGGCTCTACTCCGAGCTCCTCCTGAGTGACTGTGCTTCTCACCCTATCTCTAAGGGAGCACCCAGCCACCCTGCGAAGGAAACTCATTTCGGCCGCTTGTATCCACGATCTTGTTCTTTCGGTCATTACCCAAAGCTCATGACCATAGGCGAGAGTCGGAACGTAGGTCGACCAGTAAATTGAGAGCTTCGCCTTTTGGCTCAGCTCCTTCTTCACCACGATGGACCGGTAAAGCGACCACATCACTGCGGAGGCTGCACCGATCCGCCTGTCGATCTCACGCTCCATCCTTCCCTCACTCGTGAACAAGATCCCGAGATACTTAAACTCCTCCACTTGAGGCAGGACTTCACCAACCTGGAGAGGGCAAGCCACCCTTTTCCGGTCGAGAACCATGGCCTCAGACTTGGAAGTGCTGATTCTCATCCCAGCCGCTTCACACTCGACTGCAAACCGCCCCAGTGCATGCTGAAGGTCCTGGTTTGAAGAAGCCAACAGGTCAACATCATCCACAAAAAGCAGAGATGAAATCCTGTGGTTCCCAAACAGGATTCCTTCCAGCCCCTGGCTGCATCTAGAAATTCTGTCCATAAAAATTATGAACAGAACCGGTGACAAAGGGCAGCCCTGCCAGAGTCCAACATGCACTGGGAACAGGTCTGACTTACTGCCGGCAATGCGAACCAGACTCCTGCTCCGTTCATACAGGGACCGGACAGCCCTTAGCAAAGAGCCCCGAACCCCATACTCCCGAAGCACCCCCCACAGAATACCACGGGGGACACTCGGTGTCAATACAATATAAATATTGTAATTGGTGTAATTGCATGAATCAGAGCTAATGGATTGGACTCTTTCCAAAAGTATAAAGTATTTATTTATTTATCCATTTATTTATTTATTATTTAATTAAATCCTTTGAAATGTCTCCCCTTTTTATCAATGAAAATGTCACCGATTGAGTTCCCTAACGTTCTCTGACACTCGCAATTCGACGTGGTTTTCATTAACGAAGTTCCAGTTATGGCGGGGTTCTGAGCTCGTTAATTCGCCCTTGCACATTTTCATTCCAATGAAATATCAAATCGAAGTCCAGCCACTTCAGCCTCATTTCTTTCACTTCTACACGTCGACACTTTCCTCATCAGACTTGCTCGAGATGCCACAGATGGAAAAAATACCATTTCCTCTTCCCAGAAATGCATAAGAGCTCTCTAAAACCCCCGAGGATTCCGATGTAATTACTTATGCAGACCTGGTAACGGCTCGTGTTGATTGTGTGGATTGCTTAAGCGGAACATTGCCGTGTGAACTGAAGGCAAAACAGACAGATGTAAGAAAAACCTCTGGTACATTCATTGAACACTCTCATACACAAACTCCTGGTCTTTATAGGGTTCTGGAAAGTTCTGTGTCGAATCCTAGGGGAACTTAATTACCAGGAAGGGTTTATTCAGTCGATAAGTGATGTGTAAGGAGTAAAACAGTCTGTGTCATGCTGGTATAATAAAGCGAGACCATCAATGATGATGTAGCTCACTCCGGCCCAAATCTGGGTAGAAGTTATATCCACGCTTCATGCCAGAAAGAATCAAATTCGGTGAAGAATTAGGGGAGGAGAAGCGATTTGTGTGGAAACTGCTCATTAGGGATCAATTAATTACTCCATAATCTTCATTATTAATTGCATTTATGCAAATTTGGGTGGAAGCCATATGCACCCCAGGCAGACCTACCTTCCTGCCAAAAAGAATAAAAATCGCTGAAGAATTGAGCGAAGAAGTAATTTTCGTGAAATGTGGACGACACTGGATAGACGGACAACACGTGATGGTATAAACTTAGCACCTGTCGGCTGGATGAGCTAATAATCAATGATGAAATGGTGTGATGAGGCGGCAGCATGGAGAATTTTATCCACGGAGGATTTTATCACGTCATAAATGTTTAACGTGAATGGAAGGAGTCTCCAGTGTCAGCATTTTGTAGCAGCTCTAACTTTAATGACAAGTTGCTTTATTTTTGTTGTTTTGTTATGATGGAGCTGTTCAAGGAACGGCTATTTATGGGTGCGATAATGTAACAGAACTCAGTTCTGGATGATCCACAATAAACTCCAAAAAATATAGCAGGAGATGGATTAAAAAGTACGACTTTCTTTAATTCATAAAAAAATGTACTGTAGTAATTGTTGGCTGCGATGAAAGAGGAATAAATCATATCAAGTCCACTCCATCACACCCCACCACGTTGTTGTTGTTGTTGATTATTTTCCTAAAACAGCCTAAAATATAGGAGTGTTTTATTCCTCACAAAACCATAACTCATTAAGGCCCACTTTACATGGGGACGGTCTGAAACAAAAACGCAAAAGTCCGTTTTCATTCTCACTTTTTTCCGCGTCTACACGACCGTTTTCAAGGAGGAAATCTGCGTCTATACGGTGACGCATAAATGTGTGGAATTCAATTGGATGTGCATGCCAGGCGGCTAGGTGGTGCTGTGAAAGACCTCCGCTATGTCTGCACGCATGCGCAACGTCTTCCGTCTTGTCTGATCTGCACATCTGCACCGCGAAAACTTTGACTACTCTGGCTATGGTAAGTAAGAAAGTAAGTAAAAAAGTAAGAGCATACTATACCCGCCTCTGTTCATTAACGGTATATGTGCAGATTCGGTATAGATGTTCGAAGGACTCCTGGACGTTTATTAAAGCTGCCAGAGCAGCTTGAAGGTCCGTTGGATCGATGTAATCAGACATGCTCTTCCTTTTTTCTTACTTTCTTACTTCCCGGGCTGGCATGTGCAGTATATAACATATGTATGACGTAAACGCGTACCCGACGTGAGCAGATCCGAGCAGAGTTTTGCGTATTGGGTAGTTTAGACGGATATGCAACGGGGGCTGTTTTTAACTTATCCACTCTGGAAGACGTTTTCAATTTTTTCCGTTTTTCAGCCTCGGAAACGCCGTCCCCGTGTAGATGAAAGGCACTTCTGATAAAATATTTAGTCGTTTTTACCCAACAGCGTCCTCGTGTAAACGGGCCCTAACAGTGTCCTCAATTAGTGCCACAAAATAAAAAGAATAAAAGCCAGGAGAGGTTCGAGGCGAGACGTGCCGACGGCGTGTTTCTGTTGCTCCGCCTATGAGCAATTCCAGCGTTATGGACGTGACACTTGAACTCAAAATGGCAACAAATGACCCAGTGCATGTTTTATTGTCCCCCAGTATTTAAACACGTGTTGCATATTTTAAGGCTGTACCATACTGGAGAAGTGATAGAACAAGAACAATTCCCATAGTACATCTAGGGCATGCCAGAAAATGCCAATAAAAGATGCGTTATGGATGTGACAGAAAAAGTATCACTTTTCTTGGGTGACTGTACATTTTTATCAAACTCTGTGAAATTGTAAACCTAATGTCGAAATGGAGATATCTGTTTGATAGAGGGGTCCAAGGTGAATATTAAAAAATCTTTGTTTAAAATATTTTGTATTTCATGCAGAGTTTCGGAAGGAAAAGTCAGCGTTATGGATGTGACGAAATTCCGTTACGGATGTGACGCGTCTGAAATAGACATGGCATATGTTTAGAAAATCAGCAATTTAACCACCATAACCCTTTGAAAAACTCTCTAAATATCAGCTAAAACTATCAAAGTTCTTAAATAATATTTAGGATGGCTATTGTTTTGTGGATTTTAGCATTGTGGCTTGTGGCAATAATATAGAATTGTATATGATCAAAGTTGATTTTAGCTTGGGTTTTACATTATAAGAAAGAAAGACTGACAGTGACATATTAGGTGATCAAAATATTTATTTATGTATGTATTTATTTATTTGTTTATGTATTTAGTTTGTTTAGTTTGAAATTCGATGTATTACATGTTGCTTTATTTTTGCATGGTGAGGTTGACATTTACATGGAATTGCCCCTATGCTGATCGTGACAGATATAACTCACAGCGTCACGTCACGTTCAGTATGCTAACGATGTTTTCACACCACTGAAGATTAGTAACACGCTTCACGTACGCTGAGCTCTAAGTAAGACGACTCTCCATAAATCAGACAAAGCAGCGCATAAAGAAGTGTGACACGTCTGTTTCAGGATGCGGCCTTGTGTTCGACGGCGATGCCATTTGTAACGCTTCACCTGTGTTACACTTGTGTGTGTGTGTGTGAGACAGATCTGGAAAATTGAAACCGGTGCTTGCGTGAGTTCATCCTCCACTTCCTGTCTGCGGAAATAGAGCTGGAGAGTAAAGACAAGATGGTGGAGCGTCTGTCAGAGTGCTTTGGTTTGGGCTAAAAGGAGTGCTGCAGAGGCTTGTTAGAAAAGAAGGCAGGATGAGTCAGTGTGTGTGTGAGAGAGAGAGAGAGACTTGAAATCCAGTTTGATCTCATCAGTTTGATCAGCTCTGCTCCGAGCTACTCGAAACTGTGAGTGTGTGCTTCCTGTCGGCGGTTCTGCCTCCACCGTTCCCACTTCCCTTTTCTTCTGAGAGCCAAAACCTGATAGAAAAGGACACGTCACATCACCTCTGATATTTTTTCGCATGTCTTAACATTTCTCCCACATGTACTGACTTTCAGAAATGTCTGTCCAAACAATATTCCCAGTATTCTCAGTAATAAGATCCACAATCTCACTGTCTGTGAATTAGGCAGGAGAGAGGCGTCTCATTCCACTTACAGTAACACAGTGAAAGGATCTATGGAAGATTTTACAGTGTTTATATTCCAAGATTTTTTTTTTTTAATGAAAACTTTATGAAACCAGGCTGATAAAAATAACAACCTTTTATCATTATGTAATCTTGGGAGATTTTCATGACGCTTGAGCCACGTTACTGAGAGTGTTACATTTAAAGACAAGCGAGCAAATTAACTCCTTAATGGCTTTTGTTTATTTGTGTGTTTGGTCTTTTGTTCACTTGTTTATTATGTTTATTGATTTATTTATTACTTCTGAGGGCGGCACGGTGGTGTAGTGGTTAGCGCTGTCGCCTCACAGCAAGAAGGTCCAGGTTCGAGCCCCGTGGCCGGCGAGGGCCTTTCTGTGCGGAGTTTGCATGTTCTCCCCGTGTCCGCGTGGGTTTCCTCCGGGTGCTCCGGTTTCCCCCACAGTCCAAAGACATGCAGGTTAGGTTAACTGGTGACTCTAAATTGAGCGTAGGTGTGAATGTGAGTGTGAATGGTTGTCTGTGTCTATGTGTCAGCCCTGTGATGACCTGGCGACTTGTCCAGGGTGTACCCCGCCTTTCACCCGTAGTCAGCTGGGATAGGCTCCAGCTCACCTACGACCCTGTAGAAGGATAAAGCGGCTACAGATAATGAGATGAGATGAATGATCTTCAAAACCCTGTGATGACCTGGCGACTTGTCCAGGGTGAACCCCGCCTTTCGCCCGTAGTCAGCTGGGATAGGCTCCAGCTTGCCTGCGACCCTGTAGAACAGGATAAAGCAGCTACAGATAATGAGATGAGATGAGATGATCTTCAAACATTTGAAGATAGGAGTAGCGATTTTCCTCAAAGTTTGTTAACCAGCCTAATTAGCAACTTGTTAATGAGAAAACACAAAACCAGGCAGTAACTTTTGTGCAGACTGATTAGATCTTCCAAACAAAACAATCAGAATTAAAATCCACTGAAAACTCAGAGAGGAGTCGCGATTTTTGTGAAATGTGTACAGACGGGTGAAAGGACAGACGATGGACGCTGCGTGATGGCTGGCAATAGCATTTTTTTTCTTTACCAAATTCTAACAGAAAATGAGAGCGCCCTAAAGGGAAACCATATTTCAGATAGCGCTGGGTACTTCTTTGGAAAGACGTGAGCGAGGATGGCTCGTACACATCGCCATTTTTCTTTGTTGTGGGCATGAAAAAGTTGCATAGCAACATGTTTAGTTCTTCGCCAGGTATGTTTTCCAGCTTTCAACCTTCATTTAGGTTTCGACAGAACTTCCCAAAGACATTGAGGTCGTAGGTCGTCTTTTTTGTTGTATTTTCTTCCCTTTGCTCCTCAGTAAACTGCTGGATTTGCTCAGCGTTAGCAACAGTTACAGGGTTTTGGCTTCCTCCTGAAATGTTTTCTTGTATTTCGTTTTCATCAGGGTAGTAAAACTTGCTTTCACTGTGAACACTGTCGTTATCGCTATCCATGCTGTAAGATTAATGCTATTATACTGAGAAATGCGAAAATAAATGTTGACAAAAAATTGCTACTATGTTTGCTGTTGTTGTGAATGAGCGAGTCGCCAAAGGTCCGTAACCAGGGTCTGGATTGTAGGATTCCAGACCGCTCGCGAGCCAATCAGAGCGCACGATTTGATGGAAACCAGGCCACGAAAAAAATTATGTCAGTTATTTTGAGCAATTTATTAACATTTATACATCACTATTTATTTAAAAGAACATGTTGTATGACATACAGTCCTGTACAAAAGTCTGAGTCACATGTAAAGAAATGCTGTCGACCAAAATCGGCTTAAAAAATAATGCAATGAAATGTTTCAACATTAAAAAAATACTATAAATAGTAATCAGTGAGCCGTAATAAATGAAACAAACTCAGTATTTGGTGAGTCGACCCTTTGTTTAAAAAAACAAAACAAAATATTCGTCTGAGGTCCAGTGAGGTCAGTTTTATGCGGAAATGATCTGTAGGTTTTCCTGAGCATCTTCCAGAACCAGCCACAGTTCTTCTGGACACTTTGACTGTCACATTTTACACCAAAACCCAGCAGCCTTCATTATGTTTTCTTTTTAATCTGAAAAGTGCTCTCTTATGGAATATGGTGCTCAGATATATTACAAACTCTTTTTTTTTTTTTTTTGCTGTAACATTTAATTTTGTGCTGGAAAAAAAAAAAAAGAATGTTTGGAACCCTAAATGTTTTTTGTAATGTTTTGACTCAATAATGTAGAAGTCATGAAATAGAAATCTATAATAAAGTTTGTCTGAAAAAAAAAAATTAAAAATGGGGGGCTAAGACTTTTGGACAGAACTGTAACTGATTTTGGATAATAATAATAATAATAATAATAATAATAATAATAATAATAATAAATCTATCTTCAACTAAAATGAATGAATGATTCAGTGAGTTAAGACTTTAAAAGTAATTTTGGGGGATTGTGTGTTGAAGATTGTGAGATTTGAAGCTAAATTATATAAAATGGTCTCGAGTGATCTGAAGGTGATTTACATCTTGCACAGTATTTTCCTAAAAACATCTCAACATTGTTGGTCCATCAGAAAGTTACTCATCTCATCATCTGTAGCCGCTTTATCCTGTTCTACAGGGTCGCAGGCGAGCTGGAGCCTATCCCAGCTGACTACGGGCGAAAGGCGGGGTACACCCTGGACAAGTCGCCAGGTCATCACAGGGCTGACACATAGACACAGACAACCATTCACACTCACATTCACACCTACGCTCAATTTAGAGTCACCAGTTAACCTAACCTGCATGTCTTTGGACTGTGGGGGAAACCGGAGCACCCGGAGGAAACCCACGCGGACACGGGGAGAACATGCAAACTCTGCACAGAAAGGCCCTCGCCGGCCACGGGGCTCGAACCCGGACCTTCTTGCTGTGAGGCGACAGCGCTAACCACTACACCGCCGTGCCGCCCCAGAAAGTTACTGTGGAACGTTTATTTTATTTTATTTTATTTTCTCCTTTTCCACCAAATCAGTGACAGGAACGGAGTGAGCGAGGTGTGAGAGTGAGAACAGAGTGCACAGGTCTTACAGGCAGGAAGTAAAGTCAGTGTTAAAGTGTAGAAAATAACGTACGGCATTACAGTGAAGATTTAATGCACCAGCCGCTGTTACTGAAACCTTCAGGGTGGGTCTTTTATACCTTTAGTTCGAAATGTAACTGGAGAGAAAGATTTATTCAGTACACAAAAACACGTTCCAGACCGCTGAAAGTTCATTTCAATCTTTTAAAAAAATACAGCTTTTCTTCAAACAGGAAGAGATGTTTACCGTATGTCCTGTATATTTCAACTTCCTGTCTCTTTGATTTGCAGAATGCATCGATGCTACCTGTATGTTCAAACCCTAAGTGGGCGTGGCCTATTATATCTATGATACTGTATTTACGCTTGTTTCTGTTTGCCGTGTTTTCTAACAAATATATTTTGTTCTATTCCCCAAAATATAAACAAACTGGAATGTCAGAATGATGAACTCACTTTCCCAGGATGCATTGCAGCATCACAAAATGGCCACCCTGGCCTTATGGTGCGTTCATGTGCTATGGGAATTATGGTAAATACCAAACGTCGACATGGAAAGCACACATGAACGCCCCCTCTTGTGGTATGTTCCACTGAACTCGTAGAAATTTTTGATACACGAGTTGCCGAGATGAGATGAACTTTAACCTTTTCAACATGGCGGCGAGCGGGACAAGACACTTGAATGATAATCATTGTACGCTACTAAAGTTTTTTTTACTAGTACTAGTGGGTAGTTTTTGGTGTCTATGAAATGTTGCGTCATTAACAAGTGTAATATAATACGTTAGAAATCCGTTTCCTTTAAAAATGTGTTGTTATGGTTTGTTTTTACCTATCGAGAGCAGACGCTATTGCTAACGATAGCTAACTAACTATTGCTAACTCACAGTCCGCGTCCTTTGTCAACAACAAAAGCATGTGAACACAACACACTGGTAAATACCACTTCCCAACTGGAAAATATCATCTTCCCATAGCACATGAACGCAGCATTACTCCTTATTGTTACCTCGCCCAGGACGGAGTCCACCAGGGGGCGAGCTATTGTTTTCGGTGGGGTTTGTTTGTTAATGATGTTACAGGAAAACGGCTGGACCAGTCTTCATGAAACTTTCAGAATAGATGGGCATTGGTCTTAAATAGAACCTCCAACATTTTGGGGGTCATCTGGTCAAGGTCAAGGTTTTTCTGGCTGCTGCTTCATATAGAGGTGGTAACCACTATGTCATCATGCTGTAAGAATGTAAGAGTGTAACAATTGTGCAGTACGGTGTGAGAGCAGTACGGTGTGTTCTGATTGGCTGAGAGCAGTACGGTGTGTTCTGATTGGCTGAGAGCAGTATGGTGTGTTCTGATTGGCTGAGAGCAGGAATCAGAATCATGTTTATTGGCCAAGTATGTTCACACACAAGGTCAAGGTCACCAAAAAGGTCTAAATCGTTCTTTTGCGATATCGTCCTTCATATTCATCATAAGTGCTACCGGGCGAGGTTTGTTTTGCCTAGCAACACTCGTTCACACTCGTTTTCACTTCCACCATCATTAGTGTTGTTATTTAACGTAAGTCCTGAAGATTGTGGCTCTTGTTGCTGAAGTGCTGTTGTTTGTGTTTGTCACTGGTTTCATGCCCCGTGTGCTGAAGTCTTCAGTACGTTGTTTATAAAATAAAATATATGCTTGAGAAAAGAGATGAAGATTTTTTCTTTTTTTAAAGAATGATGTAATATCTTCAGAAAAAAAATATGACAAGAAAAATGTCGTAATATTTCCAGAAGAAAGTCATAATACTGCGTATGATAGTATGGGGGAAAATTTTCAAGAATAAAATCATAACGTTTTGAGAATAAAGTCATAAAATACTGATCAGAGGAAAAAATTAAAAGAAGTCAGTCATATGTTGAGAAGGAAGATGTGATATTATTGTCAATAAATCTGTCATAATAAGTGATATGACAAAAAAAAAAAAAGTCCACTGGCCCTGAAATGATCAAACTTTAACAACGTTGATTTGAGATTTGTGTGTGAAATTGTTTGTATTTTAATAAACATCTCATCCACTGCTGCTGCCTCCAACGGGACGGTCTGACTGCCCGAAATTAAAGTGTTTGATTGTCTTTATTTTCTGGTGTGGGGTGTACAAACTTTTGCACTTGTCTACATCAAGAAAGTGAGAAAGAAACAATTTGTGAAAATTTCAACCAGAGTTATAGATCACTTTAATCGGTGACATTTTAATACGTTTAAAAAATACATTTTACTTTTTCTTTTTTTGTGTTATTTTTTTGACTTGAAAATTGAATGAAGATAAACTTTATTTATTTATTTATTTATTTATTTATTATGCAGTTCTATGCATTTTGAATGTTGTGACTATGGAAATATCACACATCTGCATTGGTAATTGACATAAACAAACAAACAAACAAACAAACAAATAAACAACAAGCATTTCTGTGCAGCTGTCCGTATGTTGTCCTGTTTATCAAATGCAGTATCGTGCCGCATCACCACTTCCTCCGGAAGGCTAAAAGCTCTTAAGTGTGTGTGAGTGTGTCACTAACCTAAAAGCACACTCATGTCCCCGGCCTTCAGTAATTCTGTATAATGGGATTCACAAAAGCAGCACTTCCTCCTTCTCAAAATAAATAAATAAATAAATAAATAAACCCTTTTTGTGACTCAGGAACAGAATCAACTGTTTATTCATAAACACCTGAAAATCAGGATGTGAATAAATATAATAAATAAATATAATTCATCTAATTAATAGCTCCACAGCTGCAGCTGTTTTCTTCCTAAATCCAGTCTGCACAAAAGCAATAACATCTGTCACTCATCCTCAGAATTAAGAGTGTTGCGCTGTTGCAGGAAAATAATCAACAACTGCATGGTGTGATGAAGCAGAGTTTCTGTTCCTGATGATCCTGACTTTAATGATTCCTGAAAGAGTTCAGTGTTTTATTCCTCTAATACCACAGCAGTTTCCCTCCTGCTGAAGAGTAATGTTTTATAGATTAAAGAAACGTTGCGCTTTTTATCCGTTTATAGTTACATTTAATGTTAAGTTCGCTCCTCGTGTCTCTGAACATGAACTGAGTTTCATCGCTGTGAAGCCGAACACATTCAGTTTGATGTTATTGACTGAATAATTAGATGTTTTTTATAAACGAGGCAGAGCTCCAGGAAACAACATTTAGCAACAGTTTCTTCGACAAATGTTAAAATGTAACAGCAATAAAATGTGTATAAAATTAATAATAATTAAAAATGTAAAATATATTTACATAAAATATAATAAATAAATGTAAAATATGTATAAAATATTAAAAATACATGTAAATAATAAAATAAAGGTAAATGTGAAATAAAATTAATGTAAAAACAAATATTTCGCAAATATAAAAATATTTAAAAATATATAAAAATATTAGTGTAGCGGTTAGCACTGTCGCCTCACTGCAAGAAGGTCCGGGTTCGAGCCCCGTGGCCGGCGAGGGCCTTTCTGTGCAGAGTTTGCATGTTCTCCCCGTGTCCGCGTGGGTTTCCTCCGGGTGCTCCGGTTTCCCCCACAGTCCAAAGACATGCAGGTTAGGTTAACTGGTGACTCTAAATTGAGCGTAGGTGTGAATGTGAGTGTGAATGGTTGTCTGTGTCTATGTGTCAGCCCTGTGATGACCTGGCGACTTGTCCAGGGTGAACCCCGCCTTTCGCCCGTAGTCAGCTGGGATAGGCTCCAGCTCGCCTGCGACCCTGTAGAACAGGATAAAGCAGCTTGAGATGATGGATGGGTGGATGGATTGGTTAAAAAAAGTAAATAATAAAATAAATGTACACGTGAAATAAAAATAAATGTAAAACCATAAAATATTTTACAAATATAAAATAAAAATATATATATTAAAAAATCAATATAAATAATAAAATAAATGTAAATAAAATATCCTAAATAAATGTAAAAATGTAACAATATTTACAAAATATAAAATATTTAAAATGTAAATAAAAATTAATTTAAATGTAAAAGAAATGTAAATAATAAAAATAAAATAATGTGTACAATTTTATTTATTTATTAGTGTGTATGTGAATATTTATTTATTTTCATTTCAGTCTTCAGGTGTTTGTTTCTAACAACACAGGAACATAAATAAATCCCTGTAGGGAGTGTACGGTACATACAGAAATATCAGAGGATTTTGTGAGATGACCCTGTCCAAAAAAAAAAAAATAAATCAGAAGCACAAATGGTTCGTTCCGTTCCTGAGAGTCACACAGTCAGGAAAAAAGAACAACACAAACATTACACATCTCGGGTTTTTTCTCTTTTTATTTTATTTTCCAAGAATGAGTGACATAGCTCATCTCATCTCATTATCTGTAGCCGCTTTATCCTGTTCTACAGGGTCGCAGGCGAGCTGGATCCTATCCCAGCTGACTACGGGCAAGAGGCGGGGTTCACCCTGGACAAGTCGCCAGGTCATCACAGGGCTGACACATAGACACAGACAACCATTCACACTCACATTCACACCTACGCTCAATTTAGAGTCACCAGTTAACCTAACCTGCATGTCTTTGGACTGTGGGGGAAACCGGAGCACCCGGAGGAAACCCACGCGGACACGGGGAGAACATGCAAACTCCGCACAGAAAGGCCCTCGCCGGCCCCGGGGCTCGAACCCGGACCTTCTTGCTGTGAGGCGACAGCGCTAACCACTACACCACCGTGCTGCCCGAGTGACATAGCTATTTGGTTTAAAAATAATATCTTTGATTTATGTTTTGTTTCTCAGATTGTTTGTTTTATGAACATTTTTATTCTTATTAACAGCAATCAACATTATTTTTTTTTTTCTCCCAGCTTGTCTTTTCCACTCCATATTCACAGGTTTCACACACTCTCTCTGATGGGCTGCTGAGGCTCTATGGGCCTGTGTGTGTGTGTGTGTGTGTTAGTGTGTGTTAGTTTATTTATATGCATTCATGCTGTGGAACACACACACACACACACACACACACACACACACACACACACACACACACACACACACACAACCCCAGGCAAGAGCTGAGACCTCATACAGATATTTATAAAATGAAATGATGTCCCATGGGACTGCAGCATGGCTTTGTGTGTGTGTGTGTGTGTGCGCTCACCATGGACGCCGCATTGAGCTGGTGGCCCCGTTGCTGGGATACGTCAGAGCGTCCGCCATATTGGATGTGGCAAATCTTCCCCGTAAACCAATGCAAGTAAATGGACTGAACTTCATAAAGCCCCTTTCTACAATAATATTTAACTCGATGCCTTTTATTCACCCATTAAGACACACACGTATAGATTTGGGAAACAAACAGTCATCAAAACAACATGTATAACTTTTAATGTGATGGTTATAAATAGTGTGCGAAATACCCTGTACACTGCAAACTAGCGACAGATCCGCGATAGATAGCTCAGGTAAGCTAATCAGTCAGCATACCGTAGCAAGCTACCAAAACCTGAGGCCACAATAACCAACCTACAAGACTGAATATGATAAATGATGGAAATAGTGGAAAAACTGGAAATAGTGAATGAAAATAAAAATGTACTGTTTTATTTATTGAGTCACCACACAGACCTGCTCTCGCTGAATAAAGTGAGCTGAATGAGCGCCAAACTGAGTTCGGCCAGGTTCTAACGTCATACCAAAACAAAATACATCACTGATTCCTTCACATTCAGAAAGGTTAAAAACATTCATCATACGTTCAAAAACGTTCATCATAGTGTGGCGCTGTATTCTCTAATTCTCACTGCTTATAACTCTACACCCCCCCGGTGGAGATGAGCTGGGAAACTGAAGACTGAAGGAACAGTAATGAAAAGTATTTTTCCAGTCTCACCTGTGAAAGGTAATCCCATGTGATCTCGTTTGGATGGTAAACCTGTTGGTACAGTTAAACGCAGCACATGAATGAGGCATCTTTATTCACGGCTACTGTCTAGATGCTACACCAGAGACGGTTGAAGAATCTCCACTTTGCCACATCCAATATGGCGGCGAGGATGACGTATGATTCTACGCAGAATGCGGCGTCTGTTTATGTCTATGGTCTATACACTCTGCATTCTGAAGTGATGTTCTGGATTCTGATTGGTCAGAAGGTTTTCGACAACAGCAGGTCTGACAATCACAGGTTTCTATTAATTCGCTCGTTCTATTACCTTATCGTTTCCATAGCAACGGCTCATTCACATACTCTAAATTTGACTTTACCCCAGATCTGACATTGTAAAAAATATTACTTGGTCATGACTTGAGATCACAGAACAGGTCATGTGATGCTCACGTGATGTTAACGACGGTTGTTTTAGTGCCACTGCGACCCAAAATGGACCCGACTTCTGTCAGTGTGATTTTTTTTTTCTAATTTTATGACACTCATCTAAATCCACCAATAGGAGGACAACATTGGGATTACACCACACTCGCTGGATCAGCTACAAACACACTCGTGGCGATGGGAATAAACGAAACGCACGAATGCATGGGGAAAAGATCTCTTTATTAGCTCAATCTCTAACAAATTTACAAAAGTTTCTGAAATGATGATTTTCTTCATATGCCTATGTTGACCACAGCTCATTTGCATTCAGTGACGCCCACAAAACTCCATAAAAGGTAATGTACACAGGCAGCTGAGCATGAAATGAACAATCAGGGTAAAGACTGAAAAACAGACATGGGAGTTATTTTGGCTTAGTGAGCGCTCCAGTGTCATTTCTTTTGCCATAGATAAACGATTATCTTTCTTTTCTATAATTAATGCCAGTAAAATTAAATAAAATGACCTGGTTTTCGTTAAAAGTTCTGGATGTTGCTCTCAGTCCCTGATCTAGTGAATTAGCATGATGAATTTTGATGAACGAGGCACAATGTTTGTGTTTACACGAGCCCGCTTTTCTGCCGTCCTGTTTAATCTCAGGTCTCTGACATGAAGATCACATTCTCATACATGGAACTCAGGCGAGATGATTTTAGTCATGAGGACAAAATGGTGGAAATTGAACATTTCGTAAATGAGATTAGCTTCAGGTTAATAAGGTTTAAAAACACGCCGTTGTTATCGTGAGTCTTCAGCGTGGAATTCGGCTTCGCCCACGCCCGTCTGCTGCGCTCGGTAAAAGTTACGCAGCGGTGCTTAAATGAGCACACGGCTAATTATTCCATCAGTTTCTGGCTCACTGAGCTGTTGATGAATTTCCAGGGCTGTGTTTCTAGAGAAGACGACGTGATTATGCTTGAGCGTTGTGTGTAAAGCATGACGACTTGTGAAGGGTTTTTTCTGAGCGCACGAGCATCGGTGCAGAAACACTCTCACCTCAGGGCTCTGTGTGTGCGTGTGTGTGTGTGTGTGTGGTGTTTGTAGATGATTGATGATATGAGTTACCCCATTGTTACGTTACACTATGATAGTTATTGGCATGCATTATTATTATTATGATGATCATTATGTCTTCATGCGCAGCTTGAGTGCAGCACTTTTGTTTTTACCTCCTATTGAGGTATTTCACTCACGTGACCAAGTCATATGATGCTGCCATTTTGGACGGCACGGCTCGAATCAGTTTGAATGCGAGGAAGGTGACAAACGAAAAACATAAAAGAAAAAGGAGCGAGATGCAGAAAACACCTTCACTATCCAGCGACGTAGGGCATTTACAGGGCGAGCAGAGGGAGAGGTATTTGCAAAAATTGAGGTTAGCAGGCTTAGAGAACGACGTTTACCTGCTTCCACCAGGATTGTTCACTGACCCATCGCCATACACAGGTTTGGGCGATTAGAATAGAATATTGAATAGAATATTATTTTCCTTTTGATGAATAAAGTTTATAAATACTACTTATATCATGTCATAGCCGGAGCGCGCCAGCGAGCTCCCCCGGCGCGCTAGCGAGTGCGCTAGCAAGCTCCCCGGCGCGCCAGCGAGCTCCGGCTATGACATGATATAAGTAGTATTTATAAACTTTATTCATCAAAAGGAAAATAATACATGACAAACAGGAGAACAAAATGTCTGCTACATGCAACCTTAGACAAATTAACACTGCCTTGTTTCACTGCTCAGATGGGTTAACAAACACTGACCCATTTACTTTTTGCTATATATTTTATCAAAATTGCATTGACTGATAAACTAACCTGAAATGAAATGATCACTGCAAAGTCTGGAGTACTCTGTTGGCTCCCAATCCTGTCTCTTCACAGCTGCAATCCATTTGGCCCTCTTGTCTGGGTCAGTAGGAAACCGGTAAAAGGAGCGTCCTGCACGCTGTCCCTGTCTGTTGTGGCAGCCCACAGCACAACAAGCAAACACCATGGTTATTTATAGAGTGCTTACTGACAAATTAATCTATTCTAGGTGTCTGTAACACGTTTTTTTCCAAGCTGGTTCTCCATCTCTGTCTGCAGCGTTAGTATGAAGCTTGCCGTCCAAAATGGCGGACACCGGGGCGTCATGTGACCCTGTGACGTCAGGTGAAATACCTCAATATATATATCTAAGTAATTCTTGCTGCAGAACCAAAAGTCCAGGGGGTGGAGTCAGACCTGGTCCAGCTCCTCCTACCTACGGTACCTCATCCGACCTCCTCATTGTGTATTTCAGGCTGGATTAACGTGTTTGTTATTCTGTGTTGTAGACCATCTCACGCGTTTGGAGTTCGAGGTTAAGGTGAAGTTTGTAGGAGGATTCAGATCATATTTGGCTCCGCCCATTGGATTTTTGGTTCTGCAGCAAGAACCTCCTCTAAATATCTTCATCTGGCTGATGATGGAAGAGTGTAGAATTTTATTTTTATTATTACCGATTCTGAAAATATCACATCACACACATCACATTATCTGTAGCCGCTTTATCCTTCTACAGGGTCGCAGGCGAGCTGGATCCTATCCCAGCTGACTACGGGCGAAAGGCGGGGTTCACCCTGGACAAGTCGCCAGGTCATCACAGGGCCGACACATAGACACAGACAACCATTCACACTCACATTCACACCTACGGTCAATTTAGAGTCACCAGTTAACCTAACCTGCATGTCTTTGGACTGTGGGGGAAACCGGAGCACCCGGAGGAAACCCACGCGGACACGGGGAGAACATGCAAACTCCGCACAGAAAGGCCCTCGCCGGCCCCGGGGCTCGAACCCAGGACCTTCTTGCTGTGAGGCGACAGCGCTAACCACTACACCACCGTGCCGCCTCTGAAAATATATTTATCTTTATTTTTCCTGAGGTATCGGTGCAAACTGGTGCCTGAAGTTTGTTTCTTTAATTTGGTGAATCAAAACGACAATATTGTATTTTTATGTTTGTAGTTACAGTACAGAGACATTCTTTTTAGCTCCTGTTATCACTTAGCAGCGATAAACAGTCGATCTTTCATCAGCATCTCTTTTAAGACAAAAAAAAAGATAATAAAACAATAAAATACTCCATGTTGTGCTGTTATAGGAAAATAATCAACAACAGGGTGATGTGATGAATCGGAGTATTTTATTTCTCTTCTCTTACATCACAGTGATTTGTCCATGATTACAATTTTTATCTCATCTCATTATCTGTAGCCGCTTTATCCTGTGCTACAGGGTCGCAGGTAAGCTGGAGCCTATCCCAGCTGACTACGGGCGAAAGGCGGGGTACACCCTGGACAAGTCGCCAGGTCATCACAGGGCTGACACATAGACACAGACAACCATTCACACTCACATTCACACCTACGCTCAATTTAGAGTCACCAGTTAACCTAACCTGCATGTCTTTGGACTGTGGGGGAAACCGGAGCACCCGGAGGAAACCCACGCGGACACGGGGAGAACATGCAAACTCCACACAGAAAGGCCCTCGCCGGCCACGGGGCTCGAACCCGGACCTTCTTGCTGTGAAGCGACAGCGCTAACCACTACACCACCGTGCCACCCTACAATTTTTATTATTTAAAGAATGACTGACTGATTCATCGTATGCTTTTTATCCACTTAGTTACATTTAACGATCCGTATCCATGAAACAAGTTCGTTCCTGTTCTCACCTACATTGTTTTCAGCTATAAACAGTCGTTCACACACCATCAGCCTCTCTTTATTCTCTCTTTCTCTCCAAGATAATCAGACAAACAGACACAGCTTATTGCTGTGTTCCTGAGAAACTGCAAATAAACAAACACTCCTCTGTCCTGACGATGAGCCTCTGACACTGGAGACTCCCTCCGTAAACATCTCCTTACAGAAAACTTCATATCAACAATGACGCACATTTCATAAACTGCATTTTTAAAGCGCATTAAAACAAGCGTGTTGATATAAACCTGTGACGTGGAGCTGCACAACTGTCAGAGCTACTGTTATAGAAAATGAATCAACACCTTCTGACCAATCAGAGTCCAGAATTCTGCAGAAAGTGATGATGGAGGGAGAAATGCTCTTCCTCGTCACTTCAGTCTCGTCTGAAATGTGTTTCCTGCCCGAAGCTCTCTGTGTTTCTGCTCCAGAGGACGAATGAATCATAAACCAGAATCACGAGGATCGATCTGACTTTCCCTCGTCTTGTCTCTCTTATTTTGTCTTTTTTTCCTTCTCATGCTTCTTTCAATGATGAAAAATAAACAGCAGCTCAGAGACATTCGCAGCAAACGGATTCTTGAGTATGATGCTGTTCAGAAGAGATGAAACGGCTCGCTCTGCATCAAATGACTGTAATTTCTATCCAAGCAGCAATTTGGTTTTCTTCTCGCCGAGCAGTCAGGGCTTCATATCTGTGTGTGTTTAACCCTGCTCAAAGCAGAGTCAAGACTATTATCTGTAATCACAACCTGAAATAGTGTGGGGTTTGTCAATGATACGCAACCAAATTCATCAAACTGCACACATTTCAACAAAAAACTACCCTCGATTCGGTTATGATGAAAAGCAGAGACGTTCCTGATGTCAGGAAACTGGGAAAAGTGGACAATCTTAGGAAAAATAATCAATCAATCAGCTCGGACTGGACATGAAACTCCAGATGAACAGGTCAGAAGAGCAGTTATGAACGCCTATCAAAAATAAGGCACAATAATTTACCACAAGATTAAAAATTATTGAGCAATTGATCTTCAATCGCTAAACTGGAATATAAATTCAAGAAAAGTTCAAGGAAAATTGTAGTGTATTAGCGATTAATTATTAGCTACGAATCAGCTTTAAAAAGCCTGAGAAAAAAGACTTGGATATAAAAATGTAATCAATAAAAATACAGTTAGCATAAAAGTGACTGAAGTAAACATACTGTTAGCATAAATGCTACTGATAAAAAAATACTGTTAGCATAAATGCTACTGAAGTAAAAATAAACAAATAAATAAATAAATACTCTTAGCATAAAAGTTCCTAACAGTACTTAGTATGTTAGTAACTTATTATTTATGCTTTCAGCATAAAAGTTACTGAAGTAAAAACACTGTTAGCATAAAAGTTACTGAAGTAAAAACACTGTTCGCATAAAAGTTACTGAAGTAAAAACACTGTTCGCATAAGTTACTGAAGTAAAAACACTGTTCGCATAAAAGTTACTGAAGTAAAAACACTGTTCGCATAAAAGTTACTGAAGTAAAAACACTGTTCGCATAAAAGTTAAAGTAAAAACACTGTTAGCATAAAAGTTACTGAAGTAAAAACACTGTTAGCATAAAAGTTACTGAAGTAAAAACACTGTTCGCATAAAAGTTACTGAAGTAAAAACACTGTTTACATAAAAGTTACTGAAGTAAAAACACTTAGCATAAAAGTTACTGAAGTAAAAACACTTCGCATAAACGTTACTGAAGTCAAAACACTGTTCGCATAAAAGTTACTGAAGTCAAAACACTGTTCGCATAAAAGTTACTGAAGTCAAAACACTGTTAGCATAAAAGTTACTGAAGTAAAAACACTGTTCGCATAAAAGTTACTGAAGTCAAAACACTGTTCGCATAAAAGTTACTGAAGTCAAAACACTGTTCGCATAAAAGTTACTTAAGTCAAAACACTGTTCGCATAAAAGTTACTGAAGTAAAAACAGTGTTCGCATAAAAGTTACTGAAGTAAAAACACTGTTCGCATAAAAGTTACTGAAGTAAAAACACTGTTCGCATAAAAGTTACTGAAGTAAAAACAGTGTTCGCATAAAAGTTACTGAAGTAAAAACACTGTTCGCATAAAAGTTACTGAAGTAAAAACACTGTTCGCATAAAAGTTACTGAAGTAAAAACAGTGTTCGCATAAAAGTTACTAAAGTCAAAACACTGTTCGCATAAAAGTTACTGAAGTCAAAACACTGTTAGCATAAAAGTTACTGAAGTAAAAACACTGTTCGCATAAAAGTTACTTAAGTCAAAACACTGTTCGCATAAAAGTTACTGAAGTCAAAACACTGTTCGCATAAAAGTTACTGAAGTCAAAACACTGTTCGCATAAAAGTTACTGAAGTCAAAACACTGTTCGCATAAAAGTTACTGAAGTAAAAACACTGTTCGCATAAAAGTTACTGAATTAAAAACACTGTTCGCATAAAAGTTACTGAAGTAAAAACACTGTTAGCATAAAAGTTACTGAAGTCAAAAGACTGTTAGCATAAAAGTTACTGAAGTCAAAACACTGTTCGCATAAAAGTTACTGAAGTAAAAACACTGTTCGCATAAAAGTTACTGAAGTAAAAACACTGTTCGCATAAAAGTTACTGAAGTCAAAACACTGTTCGCATAAAAGTTACTGAAGTCAAAACACTGTTCGCATAAAAGTTACTGAAATCAAAACACTGTTAGCATAAAAGTTAAAGTAAAAACACTGTTAGCATAAAAGTTACTGAAGTCAAAACACTGTTCGCATAAAAGTTACTCAAGTAAAAACACTGTTAGCATAAAAGTTAAAGTAAAAACACTGTTAGCATAAAAGTTACTAAAGTAAAAACAGTGTTCGCATAAAAGTTACTGAAGTCAAAACACTGTTCGCATAAAAGTTACTGAAGTCAAAAGACTGTTAGCATAAAAGTTACTGAAGTCAAAACACTGTTCGCATAAAAGTTACTGAAGTAAAAACACTGTTCGCATAAAAGTTACTGAAGTAAAAACACTGTTCGCATAAAAGTTACTGAAGTCAAAACACTGTTCGCATAAAAGTTACTGAAGTCAAAACACTGTTCGCATAAAAGTTACTGAAATCAAAACACTGTTAGCATAAAAGTTAAAGTAAAAACACTGTTAGCATAAAAGTTACTGAAGTCAAAACACTGTTCGCATAAAAGTTACTAAAGTAAAAACACTGTTAGCATAAAAGTTAAAGTAAAAACACTGTTAGCATAAAAGTTACTAAAGTAAAAACAGTGTTCGCATAAAAGTTACTGAAGTCAAAACACTGTTCGCATAAAAGTTACTGAAGTCAAAACACTGTTAGCATAAAAGTTACTGAAGTAAAAACACTGTTCGCATAAAAGTTACTTAAGTCAAAACACTGTTCGCATAAAAGTTACTGAAGTCAAAACACTGTTCGCATAAAAGTTACTGAAGTCAAAACACTGTTCGCATAAAAGTTACTGAAGTCAAAACACTGTTCGCATAAAAGTTACTGAAGTAAAAACACTGTTCGCATAAAAGTTACTGAATTAAAAACACTGTTCGCATAAAAGTTACTGAAGTAAAAACACTGTTAGCATAAAAGTTACTGAAGTCAAAAGACTGTTAGCATAAAAGTTACTGAAGTCAAAACACTGTTCGCATAAAAGTTACTGAAGTCAAAACACTGTTCGCATAAAAGTTACTGAAGTCAAAACACTGTTCGCATAAAAGTTACTGAAGTCAAAACACTTTTCGCATAAAAGTTACTGAAGTAAAAACACTGTTCGCATAAAAGTTACTGAATTAAAAACACTGTTCGCATAAAAGTTACTGAAGTAAAAACACTGTTAGCATAAAAGTTACTGAAGTCAAAAGACTGTTAGCATAAAAGTTACTGAAGTCAAAACACTGTTCGCATAAAAGTTACTGAAGTAAAAACACTGTTCGCATAAAAGTTACTGAAGTAAAAACACTGTTCGCATAAAAGTTACTGAAGTAAAAACACTGTTCGCATAAAAGTTACTGAAGTAAAAACACTGTTCGCATAAAAGTTACTGAAGTAAAAACACTGTTAGCATAAAAGTTACTGAAGTAAAAACACTGTTCGCATAAAAGTTACTGAAGTAAAAACACTGTTCGCATAAAAGTTACTGAAGTCAAAACACTGTTCGCATAAAAGTTACTGAAGTCAAAACACTGTTCGCATAAAAGTTACTGAAGTCAAAACACTGTTTACATAAAAGTTACTGAAGTAAAAACACTTAGCATAAAAGTTACTGAAGTAAAAACACTGTTCGCATAAAAGTTACTGAAGTAAAAACACTGTTCGCATAAAAGTTACTGAAGTAAAAACACTGTTCGCATAAAAGTTACTGAAGTAAAAACACTGTTCGCATAAAAGTTACTGAAGTAAAAACACTGTTCGCATAAAAGTTACTGAAGTAAAAACACTGTTCGCATAAAAGTTACTGAAGTAAAAACACTGTTAGCATAAAAGTTACTGAAGTCAAAACACTGTTCGCATAAAAGTTACTGAAGTCAAAACACTGTTCGCATAAAAGTTACTGAAGTAAAAACACTGTTTACATAAAAGTTACTGAAGTAAAAACACTTAGCATAAAAGTTACTGAAGTAAAAACACTGTTCGCATAAAAGTTACTGAAGTAAAAACACTGTTCGCATAAAAGTTACTGAAGTAAAAACACTGTTCGCATAAAAGTTACTGAAGTAAAAACACTGTTCGCATAAAAGTTACTGAAGTAAAAACACTGTTCGCATAAAAGTTACTGAAGTAAAAACACTGTTCGCATAAAAGTTACTGAAGTAAAAACACTGTTCGCATAAAAGTTACTGAAGTAAAAACACTGTTCGCATAAAAGTTACTGAAGTCAAAACACTGTTCGCATAAAAGTTACTAAAGTAAAAACACTGTTAGCATAAAAGTTAAAGTAAAAACACTGTTAGCATAAAAGTTACTAAAGTAAAAACACTGTTCGCATAAAAGTTACTGAAGTCAAAACACTGTTCGCATAAAAGTTACTTAAGTCAAAACACTGTTCGCATAAAAGTTACTTAAGTCAAAACACTGTTCGCATAAAAGTTACTGAATTAAAAACACTGTTCGCATAAAAGTTACTGAATTAAAAACACTGTTCGCATAAAAGTTACTGAAGTCAAAACACTGTTCGCATAAAAGTTACTGAAGTCAAAAGACTGTTAGCATAAAAGTTACTGAAGTCAAAACACTGTTCGCATAAAAGTTACTGAAGTAAAAACACTGATCGCATAAATGTTACTGAATTAAAAACACTGTTCGCATAAAAGTTACTGAAGTCAAAACACTGTTCGCATAAAAGTTACTGAAGTCAAAACACTGTTAGCATAAAAGTTACTGAAGTCAAAACACTGTTCGCATAAAAGTTACTGAAGTCAAAACACTGTTCGCATAAAAGTTACTGAAGTAAAAACACTGTTCGCATAAAAGTTACTGAAGTCAAAACACTGTTAGCATAAAAGTTACTGAAGTCAAAACACTGTTCGCATAAAAGTTACTGAAGTCAAAACACTGTTCGCATAAAAGTTACTGAAGTCAAAACACTGTTAGCATAAAAGTTACTGAAGTAAAAACACTGTTCGCATAAAAGTTACTGAAGTAAAAACACTGTTCGCATAAAAGTTACTGAAGTAAAAACACTGTTCGCATAAAAGTTACTGAAGTAAAAACACTGTTCGCATAAAAGTTACTGAAGTAAAAACACTGTTCGCATAAAAGTTACTGAAGTAAAAACACTGTTCGCATAAAAGTTACTGAAGTCAAAACACTGTTCGCATAAAAGTTACTAAAGTAAAAACACTGCTCGCATAAAAGGTACTGAAGTAAAAACACTGTTTGCATAAAAGTTACTGAAGTAAAAACACTGTTCGCATAAAAGTTACTGAAGTAAAAACACTGTTCGCATAAAAGTTACTGAAGTCAAAACACTGTTCGCATAAAAGTTACTGAAGTAAAAACACTGTTCGCATAAAAGTTACTGAAGTCAAAACACTGTTCGCATAAAAGTTACTAAAGTAAAAACACTGTTAGCATAAAAGTTAAAGTAAAAACACTGTTAGCATAAAAGTTACTAAAGTAAAAACACTGTTCGCATAAAAGTTACTGAAGTCAAAACACTGTTCGCATAAAAGTTACTGAAGTCAAAACACTGTTCGCATAAAAGTTACTAAAGTAAAAACACTGTTCGCATAAAAGTTACTGAAGTCAAAACACTGTTCGCATAAAAGTTACTGAAGTCAAAACACTGTTAGCATAAAAGTTACTGAAGTCAAAACACTGTTCGCATAAAAGTTACTAAAGTAAAAACACTGTTAGCATAAAAGTTAAAGTAAAAACACTGTTAGCATAAAAGTTACTAAAGTAAAAACACTGTTCGCATAAAAGTTACTGAAGTCAAAACACTGTTCGCATAAAAGTTACTGAAGTCAAAACACTGTTCGCATAAAAGTTACTAAAGTAAAAACACTGTTCGCATAAAAGTTACTGAAGTCAAAACACTGTTCGCATAAAAGTTACTAAAGTAAAAACACTGTTAGCATAAAAGTTAAAGTAAAAACACTGTTCGCATAAAAGTTACTGAAGTCAAAACACTGTTCGCATAAAAGTTACTGAAGTCAAAACACTGTTCGCATAAAAGTTACTGAAGTCAAAACACTGTTCGCATAAAAGTTACTGAAGTAAAAACACTGTTCGCATAAAAGTTACTGAAGTAAAAACACTGTTAGCATAAAAGTTACTGAAGTCAAAACACTGTTCGCATAAAAGTTACTGAAGTCAAAACACTGTTCGCATAAAAGTTACTGAAGTCAAAACACTGTTTACATAAAAGTTACTGAAGTAAAAACACTTAGCATAAAAGTTACTGAAGTAAAAACACTGTTCGCATAAAAGTTACTGAAGTAAAAACACTGTTCGCATAAAAGTTACTGAAGTAAAAACACTGTTCGCATAAAAGTTACTGAAGTAAAAACACTGTTCGCATAAAAGTTACTGAAGTAAAAACACTGTTCGCATAAAAGTTACTGAAGTAAAAACACTGTTCGCATAAAAGTTACTGAAGTAAAAACACTGTTCGCATAAAAGTTACTGAAGTAAAAACACTGTTCGCATAAAAGTTACTGAAGTAAAAACACTGTTCGCATAAAAGTTACTGAAGTAAAAACACTGTTCGCATAAAAGTTACTGAAGTAAAAACACTGTTCGCATAAAAGTTACTGAAGTCAAAACACTGTTCGCATAAAAGTTACTAAAGTAAAAACACTGTTAGCATAAAAGTTAAAGTAAAAACACTGTTAGCATAAAAGTTACTAAAGTAAAAACACTGTTCGCATAAAAGTTACTGAAGTCAAAACACTGTTCGCATAAAAGTTACTTAAGTCAAAACACTGTTCGCATAAAAGTTACTTAAGTCAAAACACTGTTCGCATAAAAGTTACTGAATTAAAAACACTGTTCGCATAAAAGTTACTGAATTAAAAACACTGTTCGCATAAAAGTTACTGAAGTCAAAACACTGTTCGCATAAAAGTTACTGAAGTCAAAAGACTGTTAGCATAAAAGTTACTGAAGTCAAAACACTGTTCGCATAAAAGTTACTGAAGTAAAAACACTGATCGCATAAATGTTACTGAATTAAAAACACTGTTCGCATAAAAGTTACTGAAGTCAAAACACTGTTCGCATAAAAGTTACTGAAGTCAAAACACTGTTAGCATAAAAGTTACTGAAGTCAAAACACTGTTCGCATAAAAGTTACTGAAGTCAAAACACTGTTCGCATAAAAGTTACTGAAGTAAAAACACTGTTCGCATAAAAGTTACTGAAGTCAAAACACTGTTAGCATAAAAGTTACTGAAGTCAAAACACTGTTCGCATAAAAGTTACTGAAGTCAAAACACTGTTCGCATAAAAGTTACTGAAGTCAAAACACTGTTAGCATAAAAGTTACTGAAGTAAAAACACTGTTCGCATAAAAGTTACTGAAGTAAAAACACTGTTCGCATAAAAGTTACTGAAGTAAAAACACTGTTCGCATAAAAGTTACTGAAGTAAAAACACTGTTCGCATAAAAGTTACTGAAGTAAAAACACTGTTCGCATAAAAGTTACTGAAGTAAAAACACTGTTCGCATAAAAGTTACTGAAGTCAAAACACTGTTCGCATAAAAGTTACTAAAGTAAAAACACTGCTCGCATAAAAGGTACTGAAGTAAAAACACTGTTTGCATAAAAGTTACTGAAGTAAAAACACTGTTCGCATAAAAGTTACTGAAGTAAAAACACTGTTCGCATAAAAGTTACTGAAGTCAAAACACTGTTCGCATAAAAGTTACTGAAGTAAAAACACTGTTCGCATAAAAGTTACTGAAGTCAAAACACTGTTCGCATAAAAGTTAAAGTAAAAACACTGTTAGCATAAAAGTTACTAAAGTAAAAACACTGTTCGCATAAAAGTTACTGAAGTCAAAACACTGTTCGCATAAAAGTTACTGAAGTCAAAACACTGTTCGCATAAAAGTTACTAAAGTAAAAACACTGTTCGCATAAAAGTTACTGAAGTCAAAACACTGTTCGCATAAAAGTTACTGAAGTCAAAACACTGTTAGCATAAAAGTTACTGAAGTCAAAACACTGTTCGCATAAAAGTTACTAAAGTAAAAACACTGTTAGCATAAAAGTTACTGAAGTCAAAACACTGTTCGCATAAAAGTTACTAAAGTAAAAACACTGTTCGCATAAAAGTTACTGAAGTAAAAACACTGTTAGCATAAAAGTTAAAGTAAAAACACTGTTAGCATAAAAGTTACTAAAGTAAAAACACTGTTCGCATAAAAGTTACTGAAGTCAAAACACTGTTCGCATAAAAGTTACTGAAGTCAAAACACTGTTCGCATAAAAGTTACTAAAGTAAAAACACTGTTCGCATAAAAGTTACTGAAGTCAAAACACTGTTCGCATAAAAGTTACTGAAGTCAAAACACTGTTAGCATAAAAGTTACTGAAGTCAAAACACTGTTCGCATAAAAGTTACTAAAGTAAAAACACTGTTAGCATAAAAGTTAAAGTAAAAACACTGTTAGCATAAAAGTTACTAAAGTAAAAACACTGTTCGCATAAAAGTTACTGAAGTCAAAACACTGTTCGCATAAAAGTTACTGAAGTCAAAACACTGTTCGCATAAAAGTTACTAAAGTAAAAACACTGTTCGCATAAAAGTTACTGAAGTCAAAACACTGTTCGCATAAAAGTTACTAAAGTAAAAACACTGTTAGCATAAAAGTTAAAGTAAAAACACTGTTCGCATAAAAGTTACTGAAGTCAAAACACTGTTCGCATAAAAGTTACTGAAGTCAAAACACTGTTCGCATAAAAGTTACTGAAGTCAAAACACTGTTCGCATAAAAGTTACTGAAGTAAAAACACTGTTAGCATAAAAGTTACTGAAGTCAAAACACTGTTCGCATAAAAGTTACTGAAGTCAAAACACTGTTCGCATAAAAGTTACTGAAGTCAAAACACTGTTTACATAAAAGTTACTGAAGTAAAAACACTTAGCATAAAAGTTACTGAAGTAAAAACACTGTTCGCATAAAAGTTACTGAAGTAAAAACACTGTTCGCATAAAAGTTACTGAAGTAAAAACACTGTTCGCATAAAAGTTACTGAAGTAAAAACACTGTTCGCATAAAAGTTACTGAAGTAAAAACACTGTTCGCATAAAAGTTACTGAAGTAAAAACACTGTTCGCATAAAAGTTACTGAAGTAAAAACACTGTTCGCATAAAAGTTACTGAAGTAAAAACACTGTTCGCATAAAAGTTACTGAAGTCAAAACACTGTTCGCATAAAAGTTACTAAAGTAAAAACACTGTTAGCATAAAAGTTAAAGTAAAAACACTGTTAGCATAAAAGTTACTAAAGTAAAAACACTGTTCGCATAAAAGTTACTGAAGTCAAAACACTGTTCGCATAAAAGTTACTTAAGTCAAAACACTGTTCGCATAAAAGTTACTTAAGTCAAAACACTGTTCGCATAAAAGTTACTGAATTAAAAACACTGTTCGCATAAAAGTTACTGAATTAAAAACACTGTTCGCATAAAAGTTACTGAAGTCAAAACACTGTTCGCATAAAAGTTACTGAAGTCAAAAGACTGTTAGCATAAAAGTTACTGAAGTCAAAACACTGTTCGCATAAAAGTTACTGAAGTAAAAACACTGATCGCATAAATGTTACTGAATTAAAAACACTGTTCGCATAAAAGTTACTGAAGTCAAAACACTGTTCGCATAAAAGTTACTGAAGTCAAAACACTGTTAGCATAAAAGTTACTGAAGTCAAAACACTGTTCGCATAAAAGTTACTGAAGTCAAAACACTGTTCGCATAAAAGTTACTGAAGTAAAAACACTGTTCGCATAAAAGTTACTGAAGTCAAAACACTGTTAGCATAAAAGTTACTGAAGTCAAAACACTGTTCGCATAAAAGTTACTGAAGTCAAAACACTGTTCGCATAAAAGTTACTGAAGTCAAAACACTGTTAGCATAAAAGTTACTGAAGTAAAAACACTGTTCGCATAAAAGTTACTGAAGTAAAAACACTGTTCGCATAAAAGTTACTGAAGTAAAAACACTGTTCGCATAAAAGTTACTGAAGTAAAAACACTGTTCGCATAAAAGTTACTGAAGTAAAAACACTGTTCGCATAAAAGTTACTGAAGTAAAAACACTGTTCGCATAAAAGTTACTGAAGTCAAAACACTGTTCGCATAAAAGTTACTAAAGTAAAAACACTGCTCGCATAAAAGGTACTGAAGTAAAAACACTGTTTGCATAAAAGTTACTGAAGTAAAAACACTGTTCGCATAAAAGTTACTGAAGTAAAAACACTGTTCGCATAAAAGTTACTGAAGTCAAAACACTGTTCGCATAAAAGTTACTGAAGTAAAAACACTGTTCGCATAAAAGTTACTGAAGTCAAAACACTGTTCGCATAAAAGTTACTAAAGTAAAAACACTGTTCGCATAAAAGTTAAAGTAAAAACACTGTTAGCATAAAAGTTACTAAAGTAAAAACACTGTTCGCATAAAAGTTACTGAAGTCAAAACACTGTTCGCATAAAAGTTACTGAAGTCAAAACACTGTTCGCATAAAAGTTACTAAAGTAAAAACACTGTTCGCATAAAAGTTACTGAAGTCAAAACACTGTTCGCATAAAAGTTACTGAAGTCAAAACACTGTTAGCATAAAAGTTACTGAAGTCAAAACACTGTTCGCATAAAAGTTACTAAAGTAAAAACACTGTTAGCATAAAAGTTAAAGTAAAAACACTGTTAGCATAAAAGTTACTAAAGTAAAAACACTGTTCGCATAAAAGTTACTGAAGTCAAAACACTGTTCGCATAAAAGTTACTGAAGTCAAAACACTGTTCGCATAAAAGTTACTAAAGTAAAAACACTGTTCGCATAAAAGTTACTGAAGTCAAAACACTGTTCGCATAAAAGTTACTAAAGTAAAAACACTGTTAGCATAAAAGTTAAAGTAAAAACACTGTTCGCATAAAAGTTACTGAAGTCAAAACACTGTTCGCATAAAAGTTACTGAAGTCAAAACACTGTTCGCATAAAAGTTACTGAAGTCAAAACACTGTTCGCATAAAAGTTACTGAAGTCAAAACACTGTTCGCATAAAAGTTACTGAAGTCAAAACACTGTTCGCATAAAAGTTACTAAAGTAAAAACACTGTTCGCATAAAAGTTACTGAAGTCAAAACACTGTTCGCTTAAAAGTTACTGAAGTAAAAACACTGTTCGCATAAAAGTTACTAAAGTAAAAACACTGTTCGCATAAAAGTTACTGAAGTCAAAACACTGTTCGCATAAAAGTTACTGAAGTCAAAACACTGTTCGCATAAAAGTTACTGAAGTCAAAACACTGTTCGCATAAAAGTTACTGAAGTCAAAACAGTGTTCGCATAAAAGTTACTGAAGTCAAAACACTGTTCGCATAAAAGTTACTGAAGTAAAAACACTGTTCGCATAAAAGTTACTTAAGTCAAAACACTGTTCGCATAAAAGTTACTGAAGTAAAAACACTGTTCGCATAAAAGTTACTGAAGTAAAAACACTGTTCGCATAAAAGTTACTTAAGTCAAAACACTGTTCGCATAAAAGTTACTGAAGTAAAAACACTGTTCGCATAAAAGTTACTGAAGTAAAAACACTGTTCGCATAAAAGTTACTTAAGTCAAAACACTGTTCGCATAAAAGTTACTGAAGTAAAAACACTGTTCGCATAAAAGTTACTAAAGTAAAAATATTGTTAACAACATAAAAGTGGCTGAAGTAAAAATACTGTTAGCCTAAAAATACTCAAAATAGTTTTAGGTTAAAAGATTCTCAAATAAATGCACTGTTAGTTTTAAAACCTCAAGTAATCCTGTTAGCTTAAACAATACTCAAGTAAAAATAGTGTAATCTGGGGGAAAGAAAAAAAAAATGTGTTAGCAACATTAGCAGTGTAGCTCCACAGCAAAATTACAGAAAATATATTAGGCACCAGAAACGTCCCGGATGACCGGGGGTGTTCTTGCTCGGTTCCTTGTGTAGTTAAGGGTTCGAGCGTCCTTCAATGGGAAATCCTTAGTTGTCCATTTCTCCATGGAAGCTTCCGGCGTTCCTGCAGAAACTGAAATCCTTCAAATAAACTTCAGATTGGCTTTGTATCATTTCTCCCCACCACAAAATCACACCCTTAAGGTTCTACACAGAATGTTTCATTGTTCCTACAGAAGAACTGTAAGAGCATGAAAAAAAATAAAAAGATCAATATACCACCGAGAGAAAAGCTGATTTTTAATGATGAAATATATTGTAAAAATAAATATATCCAAGTGAAATGTTATTAGATAATGAGTAAAGTTTTTATTGTTTTTTTTTTTTTTTTCATTTTGGTAGCTGATGGGATCTAAGCAGGTTTCAGAACCTGTATCACCTCTGAAATGAGCTTTTCAGCCCGGAGAGTCCGCACTCAGCAGAGTGTGTTGGCCGTGCTAACTCGGTTAAGCTAAACGGCGGGAGCCGAGAGCTCTCTGTTCTGTCATGAGCATTTATCCGAGTCCATGTCCCGTCAGGTCCTTCAGGTTCTGAGACGCTTCATTACTCCTGCCTGTCCTCCTGGCTGTTGTGGAAGAGATGTTAAATTACCTGCTGCCTTTCCGTCACAGCCAAGCGGAAGGTGGCGAGACAGTTGTCTTTGGACCTGCGATCGATCGGGAGATCAGAATCCGTTCTTTATGAGGTGAAATGAGTGGAACTGGAGGAAAACTCGCAGAGGACGAAGCTCTGAAATGACGTTTGTGTGTTTTTGTAAAGAGAACGTAATTGTATTTGTAGATGTGCGCTCCAGTTTCTTTTATAATGGACTTTAATTTATATTTGTGTTACATCATGGTACACCTATTTAATCTTTTAATTTTTTTAATTAATAGTTAATTTTTTTGCTCTTTTCAGAGAAAAAGTCTCAAAAAATTCCTCGTGTTCAGGACATACCTCACTAAATCCCAGTGAATATTCACTACAAACATTACTCATATGAGATCACAGAATGGGGCGGGGCTTCTGTGGGTGTCGGTTAATATTGTGGAGTTCAAATTGTCTTGAGATGTGTCAATCATTCCACATTCACAATGCTGATTGGTTTATTTATTTATTTATTTAATCACTCTATTAAGTGATAACTTGTGGTGTTTTTTTTTTTCTTGATAACTCTCTTTTTTTAAAAATGTGTGGTATTTAACAAAGAAAATGTGAATGGTGATTGAAGTTACCTGATACAGTACGAGATGTTTCTGGAAGGAGTCTCCAGTGTCAGCACTTTTATGGTAACATGACAAGCTACGTGTTTTTTTTTTAAATCTTTTTTTTCTTATTGATTTCAAAAGAAATAAAAGAGAGACATTAGACGTGAGGTTCTGAATGTTTATCGCTGCTATAACATCCCTTACAACAGGAGCTAACATTCACTGGATACCATGGAAAATTTATAAATGTCCTAAATGGATAAAAATTACATTGTGTCGTTTATTTATGAACTTAAAATTGAATTGTCAAATCGCTGTGGTGTAAGAGGAATAAAACACTTCGATCTGCGCTATTATAGGAAAATGGTGTCACGGATTAGTTTCTGATAACAGCATGGCCCGTAGTGTGTTATGAAACAAATATCACATTTGGTCGACGGCTGGCAGGATTTGGGGATTTGGGAAGGATAAATGCTGTGTTCACATATATACCGGTACGATAGTGGTATAACTGTATCGATACAAAGTATACCGGTACAGTTTAGTGCATCTGTCCACACTAGCGAGAAATGTTTGCGGTTTTCTTTCACGGTAGTTGAAATGCGCGTGCGCGAAATGTTTCCGTGGTTACCGAGTAACTTCCTTCCGAGAATATGGCGTATGAAACAACGTGTGTGCGCTTTTTGTTGTCAATGTACAGTCTGTATTTCTGGTGGTCATTTATTCAGTCGAATCGTATAAAACACGTGAGGCAGTTGAGAAAGAAATGAAGAAAACGAATCTCCCTTTCTCCCCCCTCACTTTCTCCCTCTTCCCTTCTCTTCCCTTCCCTTTCCCCCTCTTCCTCCTTTCTTCCTCCCTCTTTCTCCCCCCTTTCTTTGCTCCATGTAGCTCCACGGTCGTTTTGAGCCATTTTGATGTTTTATTTACAGTTGGAAAGCGCGTGCGTATTGTACTGTATGAATAACCCGGAAGAAGTAGAAATGGTTCATTGCGCTTGCACATTATATTTGTATCGATACAGAGCCGCTTCATCTGTCCACACTACAGCGAAGCGCTACACTGCCGATACTGTACCGGTACGAAACCCATACATTTGTGGGTTTCGTACTGATACAGTTATACCGCTACAGTACCGGTATGGACCCTTTTCACGTGATGTCACGACAAACGCGGCCGCCATTTTTGGACATGTACTACCAGTAGTTTACCACAGCCAGCATTGAGGAACGGCAGCAAAGAAAGTGTTTATTTTCAGCAAGACTTCCATCATGCCACTATATTGTTGTGCACCTGGATGTAGTAACCATCAACAAACAAGGCAAGGGTTATCATTTTATCGGATCCCGGTAGATGCTGACCGACGGAGAAGATGGATAGCAGCCATAAACAGGAAAGATTGGCAGCCCTCGGCATACCAACGCTTGTGTAGTGACCACTTTGTTGGAGGTAAGACAAATAAAATTAGCCAGAAAAGGCATTACATTGCTGTTAACATTCTGTGGCGGCGAGTGTGTAACCAAATAGGCTAAAATAACCCATTGTAACCTCTTTGTTCTTCTGTAGTAGCTATTAGCTAACAACATTAGCTAGCGTTGTGTTCCTTTGCTGTTGGTAGACTGTAGGACAGATCAGAGGCAGTGTCCTACAAACAGCGCTTAATTTGAGGGGGAGCAAGCCGGAGCGCGCTCCGGAACCTCGGGCGTTGGCTCCGGCAGCTATTTACACTGGATCCGGTGATCCGACACCTCTTTTGACTATGTAACAAAAAAAACAAAACAAATAATTAAAGAAAAAAATGCAAGTTTATTTAGTGTTAATGTCTGATTTTGATATCTGTCTTGTTGGTGATTTCTCTCATGAAACGACATCCACAAAATATCTGCAGATGAACTTAATTTGCAGTGTTATTACAAAACATGCCCAGAAGCGCAGCGCCGCGCCCCCCTCCCCCCCTCTTTTTTTCCGCACCGGAGCCGCTCATCCTCTGCGCTCCGGGACCTCCCACTTTACAAATTAAGCACTGCCTACAAATAAGTGTTCAAAACAAGAGGAACATGTATTTGTCTCTTAAATCCAGGCCGTTCCCTGTAATCTGTAACAACGGTTGGAGAAAGTAATGGCAAATAGTGAGTGCACAAACCGTAGAAGGTAAACTGTACACAGCGCCAGGGCAGTGTGATGGT